>NC_139030.1:60588676-60863676 GCF_964662115.1 Mustela nivalis | reverse complement strand
GAGCTCCAGGGCCCAGCTACAGTACTATGGCTCTACCTGTTCTGACTGGTTGGTGCCTTTGCCATTACCTTCCATTGTTATTTAATTGTCACTTTTACCTGCTGAAAGACTGCAGAGCAAGAAAAGAAACAAGCTAAGGACTGTGCTGGATGATATGACAGGTAGGAGAAAGGGCTTACAAGGGATGTTAAGCCTCCTCTCCTTGTGCTTCTCTTATGCTTTAAGCTAGTTGCTATGGCAGGGCATGCGATGAGACAAATTGAAAACAGTGTATCATCAGGTCTTAAATGTGTGGTGGTACGGACAATTAAATAATAAGATGGTCTACACAAAGATGCCCCACATAAATTTCTGATTCCATTTTCCTCATATTTTAAAGGACATATAATTTGACAAAATGCATTTTTATTAGACAAAAGGGGTGTGAATCAGAATGGTATTATCCACACAGGTACAAAGTTTTATTCTCCATAATCCTGAAGAACTGAGTTTATACAATTCTCTGAACCGGAGGAAATTGAATTTCACTGGAATTACAAAATCCATTGTTATACAAGTTTGTCTGCATTTTCTTTTTATCCATCGTACCTACATTTGAGCAAACTTAGAGAGCGATGATCTAGAAAGATGCAAACAGATAGAGTACATTGAGTCCATACCAGAGATAATAGTTTTGACTACTGGATCATGAATGTATTACTTAGACGTTTCAAATACCCTTGCGATGTTTGTGCAAACTGTAAATTCTTGGATCTCAGGTATTTCTCCGATTTTTCGTTCTGTCAGGAAGAGTGGAAAGTAACAAATCATTCTAAGGCAAGATGGTTTGCGTTTTCCAGTTGAAAGGTCATGTAGCAAAATCAGTGTGCTAGCTGTAATCTTATGGCTTTCCCAGCATGAGAGAAATTTAAGTATTCATGATATCGTAATTACAAATACTGATCCCCTGTTTCAGTAATGACCTTAGAAGAGAGTTAAGAAACTGTATTTTTTCTTTCATCCCAAGAAAAAAGATATATATATATTAATTATTTGCTATTAAATTTCTATTATATAATTTAAATAAACAGTTTACATTTGATCTGACAATTAATTGGCCCTGCAAATGTAACCTTTTCCTTTCGTGATTACTTTTCAGAGAGAGTGATTTTGAAGACCTATTTCTAAGTTATTAACCAGTGAATTACATATACCCTTAAGTAAATAATAAAAATGTAAATATTGGATTTATGCCCCAATAAGCAGTAGGTCAGAGAACTGCTAGGTATCACAGGGTGTACACAGCTCATTATCACTGTTTTTATTCTTTTAATTGTACATTCCTATTCATTGTACACTTAAGTAGTGCAGAATGGGGTGAGACCATAGCCACTTTTTGCATAAATTTATGTATGATTATTTAATTGAAGGTCAAATCAACCCTTGTCTGTTCTATGGTGATCCATAGCATCTTCTACTAAGGACGATGCAGTCCTTTTCAAAACTGCCAGGTTTTGAAAAACTGCCAGCAAACAGCATATACTTACCCCTCACTACTTCTGGTAATCAATAATTTAGATTCCTATCCAGAATAGGCATAGACTTAATACAATGTCTCATGCATTTGATGAGATTTTTAGATGGAAATATTTTTATTTTCTATATTTTATATAAATGTATATGAGTGTATATTTTTATATTTCTATATATATATGTATTGTTCATATTTTTATTTTACCATAGTGAGAAAATCAAAGTGAAACAGTAACCTTCTGGGCCAAACACAAGTGCAAATACAACCTTCTATTGTGCTTTTTTCTCTTAGTCTAAGATATTTAAAAATAAGATGTAGAAACACAGATAATATATATATTATTAACAGCACTAACTCATTATTCAGAAATTAAGTGACTTGAAGTTTAAGGTGAAGAAAAGGTGACTCACTGGCATATTTGTGCCATGTGCCTAAACTCTGCCCCTGAGGAGATGACACACAGACTGTTTGGTGTCTCTGTGGTACTGAGTGTCAGCTTTGTGAGTGGAAGGAGCAGGTTGAGATAGGATCATTTTAATTAAGCAATTATATATGTATTTGATTATGATTCATTTTATTTATTACTTATGTATGGTTTTATCCACATAGTCACTCATTAAGAATAGAATACACATAGCAATGCATAAAACAGACACATGCCTATTGTCTTAGAGCTTACAGCTTAGTGGGAGGAGACAGACAAATAGACAAATATAATAAAAATGTAGTAAGTATGATGGTAATTCACGCAGTGGAGAAATATATGGCAGGAAAGGAGGTTAGGGAATGCTTTAGAAGGGCAAAGCAATTGTAAATAGGAATATCAGGGAAAGCCTCCTTAGGAAAATGACACACATGTAAATACTTGGGAAGTGGAGAGCAGACCTTATGCGGAGGCAAGAGAATTCCAGCTGAGGGGCAAATTCAAGGAGAAAAAGAGGAAGCCAGCATGCCTGCTGGGAAGTGCGGAAAGTGTAGAAGGGGGAAAGCAATAGAAAAGTGGGTTGAGTGATCAGAGGAGATTGTATGGGCATTGTAGACCACTGTAAGGTGCATTGTTGTTGCCCTTTTGTTTGGTTTGATTGTTTTAGATTTTTGAGTTTACCTGGGGAGGTGATTAGAGGTTGTGAGCAGAGAACTGACAAGGAGACAAGGGCAGAAGAAGGGTCATCTATTAAGAGACCACTTGTAAATCCCACCCAGAAGCATATGGTGGTTTGGTGGTAGTAGTAAAAGGAGAAAAAAGTGGTTGGATAATGATCTACTTCGAAGGTAGAGCTGGCAGCATGTCCTGATCAATTGTGTGTGGGGTACAAGAGAAAGAAAGGAACCAAAGCCGACTTCAACATAGGGATTCTAAGCAACTGTCAGAATATAGTCACCATCTTCTTACATGGGACAAGATTGCAAGAGAAGCCTAATTGGAGAGAAAGGTAAATAGGATTTGAGTGTATTTAACTTTCAGATGTCTTGAGATGTTAAGTAATGAGATCTCTTAATCTGGAAGTCTGGAAGGAGAGGTGTGTACGAGGACATATGCTGGGAAGTAGTGAGCTCACAAATACAATTAAAACCAAGAGATGAGGTGAGTTTTACCCTTGAAGTAAGTGTAAATCAAAAAGAGGTAGGTCTAAAGCTGAACTCTAGGGCTTCCAATGCATAAGAACTGGGTGGAAAATGAGGAACAATCAGCCAAAGAAATTGAAAATTAATGACTAGTAAAATGTGAGTAAAATCAAGAGAACAGGGTGTCCTGAAAATTAAGCAAGGCAAGCTTAAGGTATAAACATTCTTGCCAAATGCTGTAGATCTGTCAAGTATAGACTAAGAAGTATCCATTGTACTTAGCACTTACACATGCCCTTGCAATCAATAGGCTGCAACAGACAGATCAGTTTTATTTGATGTCATATAAAAGCAAAGGCAAGGGGCACCTGGGTGGCTCCGTGGGTAAGCCTCTGCCTTTGGCTCAGGTCATGATCTCAGGGTCCTGGAATCGAGCCCTGCATCGGGCTCTCTCCTTAGCAGGGATCCTGCTTCCCCCTCTCTCTCTGTCTGCCTCTCTCCCTACTTGTGATCTCTCTCTGCCAAATAAATAAATAAAATCTTAAAAATAAACAAACAAACAAAAACAGAGGTAATAGTGGGGCACCTGGGTGGCTCAGTTGGTTCGGCATCTGCCTTCAGTTCGGGTCCTGGGATCGAGGCCCACGTCAGGCTATCCCTCCCCCCGGCCACTCTTGCTCTCTTCACTATCTCTCTTTCTCTCTCTCAAATAAATAAAATCTTAAGAAAACAAAACAAATGAAAAAGCAAAGGCAATTCCAAGCTTGCTCAGCAAACGTTCCTTTCTATCCAGGATATAAGGAACAGAATGATTCACTGCTAAGAACCTGGGGAATGTTCCACCTTCAGAATAAAAACAAAGAGAGTCCTCTACATAGGACCACCATATAAGGACAAATTGAAGTTTTATAGTTTTCCATAAGCAATTTGAAATGAAATACCACTTCTCCAAATGGTTGTTCCTCTGCATAATTTGATTCTCTGCATTGCTCCTGCTTTTACCTATAACACCACTTGAAGGAATGAGAAAACCCAAATCAAGAGGAACTGCCCATATACTTGGAAGGGGATAGATGCACACTGAGTTTTAGAGTTCTTCAGTCAAAAGGAAGCCTGACATGGACCCTCAGATCTACCTTTTGAGCCATGTTGTAGGGAAGCAATGTGTTGGGAAACACAACCCAAGGGTTTCTTGGTACAGAGTCCACTCTACTGGGTCTCATGGGTACCTTCATAGGAAAACAAATGCCAGGGTAATGATGTTTGTGAGGTTTTATATCGTATTTCCACATTGCCCTACTTAAGCACAAAACAGTTCTCATGATGAATATAAACAAAGTTTAGTGACTGAAAGCAAAAAATAATTATTTGTTAAGAATTTTGAGTTCTTCTCAGAGAAAGCACTATCATTTTGCAGTAGTTTTAAAACTTGTGGGGGCACCTGGGTGGCTCAGTGGGTTAAAACCTCTGCCTTCGGCTCAGGTCATGGTCCCAGGGTCCTGGGATCGAGCCCCATGTCGGGCTCTCTGCTCAGCAAGGAGCCTGCTTCCCCCCACCCCTCTCTGCCTGCCTCTCTGCCTACTTGTGATTTCTGTCTGTCAAATAAATAAATAAATCTTTAAAAAAAATAAAAAATAAAACTTGTGCAAAATTAGTGCTTTTATCTATCAAATGCATTGCATATAACACTACTCAAATTTTATAGAAGCCGAACAATCATTTACTTGATAAATACTTCTATTGGGGGTCTACTATGTTCAAAGCACTTTGCTAGGACAAAGAATATACGCCATCAGTGTTTATAAGCAGAGTTACTATTAAATTTAGTCTCATTTCATAACTCAAGTAATATTATCTATCTAAACCAGACTGCAGGATGATGTTCATAATGCTGTCTTGTCTCTGGGACAGATTGGAATAGAGGGCTGATTCCTAGAGCCTAGAACTGGGAAAGGGTTTTCACCTCTTCTCTTGGGTCCCACATGCCAAGCTGCTGCAGAACAGGATTCGCCTACCTTGCCCACTCGGAGGCTCAAGTGGAGGAAGTGGGAACATGACTGCACCTGACCGGAAGAAGAGAGGTCATGGCAAAGACGCTGGCTTTTCAGGCACGTTAGTGCCCAAGTTCTGAGCAGCCCAGTTAATGCCCTCAACTCTGAACAACCAGATTAACAGTTTTCCTCACTGAAGATCAGGCTCGTATGGAGATGAGGAAACTGGCCAGAGACCCCTCCTCAAAGACCTTAGTCTTCTTATTTGGACATTTTCAGATTCCTCCCAGCCTAAAATTTCATGACTCCATGGCTGTGTTTGTAAAAACAGGATTTTGAAAATAATGTAACAATTAGAGAGATTTTCCTGACTTTGTAAGGATTGGCATATCTATGTTTCTCCAGATGTCCAGATGTGCTGAACGGGGTCCATGAATCTGCATCACGCGGGAACTTGTTAGAAATGTAGACTCTTCAGGCCTCAGCCCCAGGTGACTCAAGGTTTGTATTTTAATAAGAGCCATACATCATGTGCTATTTTAGGCCAGGTGGAGACCAATCTTTGAGTAGGAAGCTTTTGGAGATAAAAACCACAAAATGCTTTGAATTTCACCAATAATGAGTTTAACCTAAGACCATTATAAGTGGGCAGCAGCTCTCTCTAACGACTTTTGAAGATTCTGTTTACTACACCTAATTATGATGGAACTAGTTAATGACGAATCTGTCTAATGAAATCTAGGATTGTTATTTTCCATTTGGTTAAAAGTTGGGGGGGGGGCAGGAAAATGCCCTCTGGGTACTGTTACATAATGTTGAAATTTTACTTCAACTTATAAAATGTCATTTAGTTATGGATTTTTAATTCTCTCAATTGTGTTACTGTGAGATCGCCAAAAAGTTTGTCTGCCTACTTCAAGTTTCCTCAAGCGTCATTTTGAAAAAAGATTTTCTGAATTACCAGAAATATCAACAGTTGTCTAAAAATCATTAAAAACCAATTGCTTGGAGACACCTGGGTGACTCAATCAGTTAAGTGTCTGCCTTTGGCTCAGGTCACAATCCCAGGGGCCTGGGATGGAGAGCCTACTTTCCTCTCTGCCTGCTGCTCCCCCTGCTTTTGTGCATTCTCTCTCTCTGACAAAGAAATTAAATAAAATCTTAAAAAAAAATTTGCTTGGAAATCAAGTAACTAGGAATTTTGGCTTAGACGGAAACCAATAAAAAAATTTTTTTAAAACATAGTTGTACATGCCTTTCAACGTATTTATAGCTAAATTTTCTTTTTCCTCACTCAAAACTATAATTTTATTTTATTTGGATGGAATTAAATAACTTGATATTAAATTTAAATTATATATTTATTTTTCTATATTCTTAAGACTACTATTAATCCTAAGAGGATATGAAAATGATTAAAATATCCCAGTAGGAGTGTCATTAAATATATAAAATATTTTATTATGGCAATATATAGAATCTGAAGTTCAATAATATACCTAGAAGGAAATGGAATATGTTAATGCAATCCAAGGAGCACTGATACTTAACAGGTATGATGTTTTTAGCTATAAATGCAGAAAACTTAAATCAATGTCATTTAATAAAAAAGAAAATTTTATGGTCTTAAATTACTTAAAAGTCCAGAGATAATTGGGCTTTAGGTAAGTGTCTGTAATGGCTCGAACCATTTGCTCAGTACTTGAGTATGTTCTATCTATTCTTGTTTATGCTGGGCTGCACCTTCCGCAAACTCCTTCCTTGTCATCCAAACTGGCTGCTACCAGATTTAAGATTTAGATTCTTTCTTGGTTTATGTCAGCAAACAAAAATAAAATGCTTATGCCCCAGTATTTCCAGCAAAATTCTAAAATTCAATCTAACTGGACCAACCTAGAAGCCATGCTCACCGCTAAACCAAGGACTTGGCCAGAGGAATGGAATACCCTGCTTTATTTTGTCACTGTCAGCTCTCCATACCGGATCTGAGGACAGAGGGATCTTACCTAGAAACATAAAAATACCTTATTGGAAATAAAGTTTCTTAACCATGGGAGGGGGAATGCATGCTGGGAAAGCAGCTGCGATACTTCCATTACAGGGACCTGAAGGGAACAAGAGGAAAAGAAGCAGGTGAAAATCTGTCTGGTAGTAGGTGCATTTCCATATTTGCATAAAAATATCCTAAAGGAAAAGAATCAGACCATTCTAGAGGTGAGATTTAAACAGAGAAAGAGAGCGAGTGGGCTGAAAAGACTGAAATCTAAAAGGTTGAGTGGTTCAGACAATGGCAAGTACTATCTGAAAAAGAATTGGGAACTGAAAAATAAACTCAATTCTGTAATGATTCTGTGTTTATTTTTTAACCCATTGTTTTACATCCATTCTCTATATTGTGAGTACTATTATTCTTCTGAAACAAAAATAAGGTCAGAGTTTTCTCTGATCAGATACATTTTTGCGACATCTCGTTGCTTAGAGCGTAAAGTCTAAGCTTTTTAGTAAAGGAGTTCTGCAAAGTCTACCGCTGGTGTTTCAGACTTGCCGTGCTCCCTAACACCTCAAATTCTTGCCTCTGTGAATTCCACACTTTTCTTCTTCCGACACTTACCACTCACTTTCCCTCCCTTAGATCACCTGTGGGTTTTACCTGGAACACCTCTCCTCTGTTTTGCTTATACTTACCTCATGTTTCCAGTCCTATCAGGTCAGAGGCTCCTTTCTACAGGGTATAACCATTAATATACGAACTACATTCATAGTATTATCACGGATTGCATCTTATCATACTGTGAACTCACTGAAGATTCATTTAGATTGACATAATAAGGGCTTAAGACATAAATATGTACAATACATTGAATTTCAAGGTTCTCAAATACAGCCAGAAACACTACATTAAAGAAAAGATGTTTTTAAACATCAAGGGCTGTAAATTCAAATTACTTGTTTGGCATTAATCAGTGTAGACACAAGTTCATTTGATTAGATTTTTTTTTAAAGATTTTATTTATTTATTTGACAGAGATCACAAGTAGGCAGAGAGGCAGACAGAGAGATTGAGAGGGAAGCAGGCTGCCTGCTGAGCAGAGAGCCCGATGTGGAACTCGACCCCAGGACCCTGAGATCATTACTTGAGCCGAAGGCAGCGGCTTAACTCACTGAGCCATCCAGGCGCCCTGATTAGATTTTTTTTAAGGAGAAAACTCTTCGTTTTCAATTTTTGCTGTTACATTAAATGTTTATTAAAACTCTCATATATTGGGAAACTCTTTTGTTGAGGGAACTGTTACAGGAGGAATTATTTCTATGCTTACTGCATTTTTTGAAGTTGTTGAATATCTAGCTGCTTATATGTCAAGGAAAAAAGGGTTATATGCTAAAACAAACAATTAATTGAGTGATATATGCACCTATTTTAGTTTAGGAAATATTAGATAGATAGTTTAGGAAATATTATGTGTTTTGATTAAGTATAATTTGAGGTTTTGATTGAGTATAATATATAATTTCACTTCTGACTTGTTGGTTGTCTATCTGAGGTCTTAGTGAGTAATACAAGATGCAAGTAGCAAAAAGCATGATGAGGGCAAACAGTAGGGAAATAGAATTTGGGTAATAACTGGGAATAGTCAATTTATTCTCTGAACCTTAGTGTCCCAATTTATGAAACAAAAACATCAAAATAAAAGCTAATATATTTTGTTTTTTGACATTTTGAACCAACTTAATGAAACCTAAGACTTTGTGTAATTTTTCCCCTCTGAGACTGTCATCTTGCATAATTAAAGATACATTGTAATGATGCTCATAGCATTCAATGTATATCAAAATATTTTTATAATTTTCTTTAGAGAATACAACATAACATTTGAATATGCTTTAAAATAAAAAATTCTTTAATTATTTCATGTATTTTTGGTTTTTAGAACCAGTGAAAAATTACTCTAATTCAAATTTAATGCAGAAAGTGTTTATTATGGATTGGAGATAAAACTAAGTTGAGAATACAATTAGATTTTTAACAATGATATATTTTAGAAAATGTCTCAGCAGGACTATCTAATGTGGAATTTCAAGAATTTGAATATAATTTAGGCAAGCGCATTGTCTGCAAAATTTTTGCTGCTAAGGGCAAGTAATACATGTATTACCCCTGTTTGGAGTTTGTATTTTTGTTGTTGTTGTTGTTGTTGTTTCTTAAAAGGCCTCATTCCCTGAGACTGAGGTAATACCAATAAACTCCAAGAACAAAGGCTTTGGGGGCACCTGGGTGGCTCAGTTGGTTAACCACCTGCCTTCTGCTCAGGTCATGATCCCAGGGTCCTGGGATCAAGCCTGTGTTGGGCTCCCTGCTCAGCAGGAGTCTGCTTCTCCCTCTCCCTCTGCCTGCTTGTACTCCCTCTCTTTCACAAATAAATAAATAAAATCTGAAATAAAAAAGAGAGAGAGAACAAAAGCTTTGAAGTCAGATGTGAATTCTGATCTGAGATCTGTGAAAAAGGAAATGATAATAGTCATAAGGTTGTTGTGAGGATTAATCAATGTATATTTATTATTTAACACAATGCCTAAAACAGTCAGCCTTCAATGAATGCTTTCTTCTAATTATTATTACCTTATAATTATCACAGACTCAGATAATATAATGCTAAGTTGCTATCGTTTGTTATGGGTAGCAATTTATTAATTTGTCCTTAAATAGTTGTTAGTCATTTATCAAACACATATAGACCAAGAGGTGAAAAACTGAAGATGTGCAAAATTCAAGGGCATGGTCATGCTTCTATATAATAAGAATACTGTGGTCTGATAAAACTTATGCTTCAATAACAAGGAAACTCTTTGAGAACTGGAAAAAAGACCAACAGATTCTAGCTTGTGTGAAGAAACAAAAATCAGCCAATACTCTCGTTTGCTCCCTCACTCTCTCTCAAGCAAATAACTAAAATCTTAAAAAAAAAAAAAAAAAAAAAGAGGGGTGGAGGTTCTGGATGGCTCAGTTGGTTAAGCGTCTGCCTGCCATTCAGTTCATGATTTCTGGGTCCTAGGATTGAGCCCTGCATGGGCTCTTTGCTCAGTAGTGAGTCTGTTTCTCCCTCTCCCTTTGGGTTCTCCTTTGCTCTAACCCTCTCTCAAACAAGTAAAGAAAATCTTTAAAAAAAATCTTAAATCTTAAAAAAAAAACAAACCTTAAAAAAAGTCAACAAATTGGATCCTATATTTAATAACATTGTTTTGCAAGTCTCCAAAAACTTCCACAAATTATAACATGTGATCCTTGTAAAGACATTGCATAGTGATGAGAATATCTTAAATGTGGAGGAAACTGACACTTGGAGAGGATGTGAGCTAATCTAATGTACCATGGTTAGAGAGAGGGACAGTTGGGGTGATGAACTCATCTTTGTCCCTTCAGTGAGTCCTCTGTCCACTGGCATCTCCTTTCCTGAAAAGAGGAACTCAATAAATGCATTTGGCTCTCTGACTCAAATATCTTATTTATTTATTTATTTTTGTGCATGAGAAATAAAAAAATTACAGGTTATCAAACTCAGTGAACAAAATTCCAAACTATTTTAGAGCATAAACATTCTCTAAAACTAATTCCCCAGTTCAGTGTCTTGCGTTGGCTACAGTTGAGTTGGCTACAATCCAATCTTGAAATGTTATTCTTCTGAAGAGAGGCTGGGATAATCAGGCAATGAAGGTGAGCAACAGCACAATCTACTTATGGCACTTTGTGGTGCTTAGAGATAAGAGTCACTACAACTCCCAAAGTATCACAAGCTTTGACTTCTGTAAATGCGAAGGGACCCTGCATGAGGCATTTCTAAGAGATTAACTTGATTTTCTAAGGGAGAAATGGAACCTCAGATGCAATAAAATTATGGAAGTGTTGATGTTTGTTCTTAATCCAAATCAATAATTTAATCCCCATATAGGTTTAAGAATCAATGTTTTATTTTATTTTTAATATAAAAATCAATCTTTGGGACGACCACAACCTTTACATGAATATTTTTATCTCTTGAAATACTGTCAAGAAGGTATCTGTATAATCTTTAAAAGAGGATGTGAATCTAGGTGAATGGCAGAGAGACACTGAAAACACAGGGCTTCCAGTTTGCTTCAGACATGCAAATGGAAAACTGGTTATAAAGTAGAAGCGAGTTAGGTAATTACGCGACACTTGGCAAGTGTTTGCAAAGGAGCCACCATTTTCTATGGTCTATATTCACAGTAGAGAACAAAAAGAGCATTAGGCACATTGTATATAGAAAATAGCTAAATACAGAAGTATGAAGTGGACAAAAAGAACATATGATACTGCAAAGAATGGGGTACAGTGGTAAAATCCTCAGAGAAGAAAGGGAAGATGAATTAAGAAGTCTGGTATAAGGGTTAAGCATTGAGTCTCTCTAATTTGGCTGTCTAAGGTTAAAATCCTGGCTCTACCACTTACAGCTTGAGCAAATTACTTAATCTTTCCGAACTTCATCTTCTTCATCTAAAAATGAGGCAATAATTGTACTCTCTTATGGGATGTTATGAGGATTAAAAAAAAAAAGATAATACACCTAAAGTGTTTCGCCTAGTTCCTGGTACATAGCAAATGGGCAATGAAAATTAACTTATTGTTATTTAAACACAGTCTTGCATAGAATTGCCATGATTTTGAACATCGGAACCAGAATAAAATTATATTCCCCAAATGGATGCATTGCAATTAATATTAAGAACCTAATAGGTAGGGCGCCTGGGTGGCTCAGTGGTTAGGCCGCTGCCTTCGGCTCAGGTCATGATCTCGGGGTCCTGGGATCGAGTCCCGCATCGGGCTCTCTGCTCTGCGGGGAGCCTGCTTCCTCCTCTCTCTCTCTCTGCCTGCCTCTCTGCCTGCTTGTGATTTCTCTCTGTCGAATAAATAAATAAAATCTTTAAAAAAAAAAAAAAAAAAAGAACCTAATAGGTACACTTGTGCAATGCCCTTCCTTTTCAGTTAAAAACACACCAAAGAAAACAAGACCAACAATAACAATCAAATCTATGGTTCACCCAGTGAGAAGAATCACTTTTCAGACAACCCTGCCAATCCATTTAAACCTAATAATGTAATTTTAAATTAAGAAGGGTTTTTCCCATAACACCTATAAGGGAAATTCTAATTCAAAAATTGGCAAATTCAAATTTTACTCAGAAAATCAATCCCTTAAAAAAATGGCTATTCAACAAACTTTAGCATTTATTTATTGAGGATCTACAAAATGCTGATAATGTATTCATTAGGCATTATTAAACTCATGATGCTTTACATTAAATCCATGCAAAACACATCCCCAAATCGCATTCACTAGAAAGAGCATAGATATAGTGTCTGTCATACATTAAGCATCATTTTATTCACTTTTGTTTCTCTAGGACAGGTAAGAAAATTTAGAGTTTAGCTGCTTCTTAGACATACAACCAGCCTAGAAGATAAACAACATATCTCTTTTACTACGCACAGCCTGGCACATGGCTTGGAGACACAGGCTTTGCTGAAAATTGGTAAGAAAAAAAAAGTGGCTCTAGACACACCCACAGAGCCAGCATTCGGACTTCCTTAACCAGAGTCAACTGCTCATGCTCAGAACAGGAGAGCCACAGTCTTGGTTTCTGTGCAGTGGAATGAAAAGGAAACTCTTTAACTGTCACCCCGGCTTGTCACTGTGACACAGCACCTCTCATTCTGATTAAAGAGGGAGGACCATGAGCTGGTGCATTTTCTTTAAATATATATGTATATGTCCTACTAAAACAAAGCGAAACATAAAATAGATCATTCAAGACGTTAAAAAAAAAAAACCCTCTGAAATTCATTTTTATTTGATGTTCTAGCAAGCCAGTTACTCGAGTAGTCTCTCTGAGAAGAGAGATCTTTAGGAAAACAATAATGAAAGTCCAGTAGTTCCCTCAGTTAACCTAGAAGTTAACATAACTCTGCCCACGGCCCATTTAACGTAATGGCTTGCCGGTCCTGGAATTGCAGATAGGGCTTGAGATCATCAGCTCCTGCCGGAGGACCGCGTACCAGTTATTTATCAAGTGTTTGGAAAGAAGTCAGTCCCAAACTCTCCGCGCCCCGAATGCGGAGACAAAATGTTACAGAAGAAGAAGGTACTCCTGATTTGCAGAATCCTAAGGGAAAGCCTGATTAGATCGTCGGCCGTGACATACAGAATGATAATGAAGTTGGGGACTTCACATCTTGGAAGGGGTGAGAGGGGCTTTTCAGCTTGAAACAAAGCAAAACTGAAGCTACCCGTGACCGCAGCGCGCTCTGTGGTTTCCCACCCCAAGCCCCCGACATTCCGGGCAGTACGCAGCAAAAAGCCCAGCGCTCTGTGTGCCGTGAAAATACTGCCTTCCCAGACTCGGAGTGGACGTGAGAAGCCAGTTTCTTTTTGTCTAAAATGTAATAGAAAAGCTATACTTCCAACAATAAAAAAGGAATTACACTCTGGTGAGGGAATAGTAAAGGTTTCCAGCACTTTCACAGGCCAACCAAATGTCTTCCTCTGCCATGTAAATGCAGTAAAAGGATATCCGCATTAAATTACAGGATTTATAGTCGGCAGAAAAACGAAACCACGGGAAGATCATTTTTGCATTAAAATTTAGTTTTCTCTACCAGTGTATATTTTAAAAATATAGGTGCCTTTTACTAATGAAGTACATCAAAGCACATTAGGTGCTGCGTTTTGTGAGAACTAGGCAATTTATAAATGCTATTCACATTTAATTAGTAGTCATTTCTTCTCCATAAGCATATTTACTCGGATCTCTTGTTCCTACGGCAACCCAGTGAGTACTACAGCTACAAGAACAGCCTAGGCTAACCTAAAAAAGGAGGGAGATTAATGAGCGAGCTCAATATGAAGACTATAATGCAAAAGACCGAGCAATAAGATTGGTGAGAGAAGCATCACAAAGAAGCCTCAAATAAAAATCTCTTATTTCAAGGGGCCTATTTATAGAGGGGAGACTTATTTAGTCAGGAGTGCCTATAGGATACAGCGAGTATGAGAGATGACTCATTTAGAGCTAAGTTCTGCTTAATTGGCTATCCACTCAGGTACGCTCAAACACATATACATACATATACACACGCATGTGTATAATTATCATCTGCTTAGCACACTTATCAATGGGCTCTATAAACAATATCACAAGCAGTTGTGCCCATGGATGTTTCTCCTAAATGCTGCACTTGTTTAAAAATAGGGAGACTTTAAAATTAGCCTTGATGTGAGATGAGGTCATGAAACATTTCATGAAAAATGATTCTTAAATCTAAATGTTTGCGTTATCTTAAGGCTAATTTTCTGAATAGCTTGTTATTCCAGTTCCGTGGCACAACTCTTATTAAGGGGGTGACTTCAAAATAAATAAAGGAGCACTGTTAATGGTACCAGGGCAAAAAGGAACGGTGAATCGAAATTCTGTGTATTCTAAATCCTGCTTCCAAGCAGACAGGCCTTAATTCAGATTTAGGGGGGAGAAGGTAGGTGTAAGGCACCCTCAATCTGCTTCTTTACACAAAGTCATACAATTGTAGTATAATTCCTACAAGAGACAAATTAGAAATAATCAAAAATTATTTGAACTTGAGACAAAAATAAGACCTGACTAAAAAACAAAACAAAAACAAACAAAGAAGAAAAGCACCAAACTCTTGGAGTCAAACTAACTTTGCTTTGCACATTGTGGACGGCTGGCTAAAAATCCCTGCATCTTATTTGTCCTAAAAAGCTCATTATGTCTCAAAACAGTGTGTGAGAGAAACACAGACCAGGAAGAGGGACAAACTAGAAAGAATATGATCCTTATCACCCAATCTTACGTTGTACAAGTGACAGGTTCTTTTCAGAGCTGAGAGGTTCGTTCTTGTTACAACAACGCAGAGGCAAGAGCATCGTTATCATGCCTCCAAATTACCCTGCTTAGTGGCAAAAAGCAAAAGTGATTCCTTCTGACCTTTCTACATTGCTTCATTAAGTCTAACTTGCAAGCAACAAGTAAAAATGAGAAGCTTTCTGCAGCCCCCTCTGATAGAATTGATTAAAAGTAGCTGCTTAGCATCTGCCCAGGAGACCCTGGCTACCGCTCACGTGCTAAATGAAGGTAAATTCAGTGTGTGGCAAGAAATGCTTGCTATACAGTCACTAATATTCATTTCCGTTCAACCAGGGCATTTCAGTTTTGCTCCTTTTTTGATCTAGAGGGATAGCCGCAGATATAAAACAGTTTGTACGCCTTGTCCTGAATTATTGGTCAATAATGAAATTATTTTCCATGGCTGTATAAATAAGAAAAGGAAACAATATTTTATCAAGATTAATCTGTGTAAATATTAATGGTCAGCCAAGCCTGTGGTCTCCAATTCAGTTCTATGATATATCAGTCCTCTTTGAAGAATACATAATAGCTTCTACCTGTAGTTTTCCTTTGTGAAAATGTGCCTTTACCAGCAACTATTGTCTATGCAGGGATTTAATTATACTCAACAATTAAATCGCAAGGTGTTTGTCTCCCAGATAATCTATGAATCTGAGTTCTGCATTTCTATAGGTACTTTTATGCCTCTATGGCGACTATTTTAATACCAAGGAACAGGGCAACTTAAATGCCATTCCCTGGGTTTTATGAAAAAGCAATATAGGAAAGTAAATAGGGCAAATATCAACAACAAAGAACCCCTACTTTGAGTCAAACAATAAATGCAAATAGAAGAACTACGCCGGAGAAGAGAGCTGGGGGGTGAACACTGTGGTCTGAGTATTCCTTCCTGACAACGCTCACCAGCTAGTTTTAGGCAAGAATATACTGTATCTTAAAAAAAAAAAAATCATAATCGTCCATCAGTGAATCCTCTTCGCTCAGCTTCCCAGGTAGAATTAAAACGCAGTCCCAGAGGCACCAGGACATGAAAACTGAACCCTCTCGCTGAAGATAATCAGCCCAGAAGAGCAGCTAACTTCTTAAATAACCACAATTAAATTTCACACACTCTCTTCTCCCTTCCTGGTTTTCAAACGTAGGGTTATTTATCAGAGAAGAAAAATTGGAGGCTGCGTCTTCAGAAGGCAGCCAGGCACTCCTAACCTAATTAGCGTTAGCCACCCCTGAAAATAAATCCCCTGAATCCTGCAGCTCCAAAGTCACTCCTCCCACCCCCCACCCCCCACCCCCCGCCCCATACTCCTCCACACTCACAAGCAGGGGGCCAGAGTAACCTTTCGCCCTGACCTCCAGCAAAAAGCACTAAAGGGGGCATTTGCCACCGCCATCCGGGAAATCAGGTAAAACAACATAAAGGCGTACCCGTGTGTGTGTGTGTGTGTGTGTGTGTGTGTGTGTGTGTGAGCGTTGGGGGTGGGGGTGGTGCAAACGATTTGCTTTGTCCGTATTTAAACTTCTTGCCCACACCACCACAAAATACGCCCCCACCGCGCCCCCCTAAGCTGCCTGAGCCCTGAAGCCTCGGTGCTCAAACAGAAGGCTCAGAGAAGAATGGAGATTTGCAGATCTGATAATGAGCCAGTTAATGACATAAATGATACCTCAAGAACCTCACTAAACCATCCAGGTCCTACAATTTAATCTGTAATAAATACTCCTGCATCATTGCGAGATGGCTGCTCATAATGGCAAATGAAATATGCTGGTATGATAGGTACAATAAATCTGGATTTTCCTATGGTTCCCTCAGGCTAGAACAATATGTAACCACAGTGCGCACTGTCAGGATGAGCAGATCTCAAAGCCATCATAAAATCTAAATGGGGACTAATTAGGAGGCCCTTCCCTTCCAGAGTTACTATTTCTATTGACATTTTCCATGCATGAGCCCCTCCATAACATCATAAGTCACCAAGATAAGAACTCCCTAGATTATAGGGAAAAAGCTTTAATGGAGAAGTTGAACTCAAAGGCGATGCATAAATTTTCCTTTTGATACTATGGGAAGTCTATGTTCAGTACTTTCTTTACAAACTTTCAAGCCAGGAGCAGGGTACTTTTTAATCCCCCTGCACGGTTCCCTTTGGCCGGCTGGTCCCAGTCTCTCTGCACCCAGAGCACGAGTGTTAGGTGGCGCCCAGGGAGGATATTAAAACCGAGTGGGCCGCTTGTAAAACTGCTGGCACCGGGTCAGGAGAGCCGGGAGGTGCACTGCGCAAGCTGGCGTCTGATTCAGGGCCTTTTGGCTTGAAGGTTGGGATTTTCCGAAAGGTCACTGAAGATTAGGCTTTCCCAAGGCCCTTCCAGTCAGGAAGGGAGCAGATTTCTTCAAATAGGCCCTTTCCACGCAAGGAAGTGAGTTAACTCTTTTGATAACCCAGGATGCCACAGGTCCTCGGGGAAGGGTGAGCTGTGGCACCTCCTTGTGTTGCATGTGTGTGTGTTGAGGGGTGGGGTTGGGAATGAGATCTCTAGGCACTCTGAAATGGCAAGGTGATGGTGAAAAACCAGGCCATTCCTGTCAGATGAACCTTCTCTTTAGTTACCAACTGCGGATATGACAAGTTATTTAAGTTTTCAGAGAAGCAAAATCCTCAGTTAAAGTGGCAGTAAAAATAACTCATCCTGTAGGGATGTTGGAAGGGTTCAAAAGCATGTGGCTAATTAAAAAAAAATAGCTATGGATATTAGTATGCAATATATTATTTCACTTCAAATAAATAAAATTAGGAAAATATCATGAAAAGGGGGTATGCAACCCAGTATTCTCTTTGAATCTTTGTTTTATACAAGAGGAAAGCCAAATAATTTGTGGAGGGGTGAGTTGTGATCCGAGCTTATAAAATAAAAGTCCTGGATTAAAGTCCTAGTTCAATTCTTAGTTTAATTACTTGCAAGTGTTATCTGTCTTTTGTGTTTGTTCAAGTGCTTTTGGTTACTGAATAATGAGTTCAGGGCCAAGCCCCACCACTAAAATATCCTGGAGCAAGTTAGCCCTGCAATTTCATAATAGCTGAGATTTGGAGCTCTAAGTTGTCTCAAACATTTTCTATCTAGAGTGTGGGTCTGCAACCAAGACCACCTACGTCTGTGCATAAAAAGTGAATAACATATAGATATCTATCATGGGATCAAATTGCCTATACTACCTATTGGTTTAACCACTAGGGAATATACACATTTCTGTTCTTGAATATCTTCTACTCAGTGCAGTAGATCAAACATTCTCTGATAGACATCTGATGAATGGTTTTAACTGCAAATACTTTCAGTCTGAGTTTAAGGCTAAACTGATGGTTTTGTGTGTACATCTATTTATTTTAAATTTTTGTGTAAACAAATTTACATTCTTGTCTTCCAGGGGGCTGAGTTTGTATTTTATTATTTTAATGGTTTGTTTTTTGGGGAATTGGGCTTGTAGAAACTCTGGAGAACTCATTTCATTTGTTTGTCTTAGCTATGAAAATGCAGCTCTTATCAGTTAATATTGAAAATTGTGAAAGTGTCCTCAAGATGTTTATATTTTTATAGAAAATGCTATGATTACCTGCAAACATGAGGACATCAATATAATGATGATAAAATATATTTCAAATCCTATATGGCACTCAAACTTTGTAGTCTTTTGTGAAGTTATAACATATAAATTGTATTTAAAATATTTAAGAAGTACAAGTTAGATTATGTTAGAACCTAACTTATAATTGTCCTTGTAAGACTATTTATCATAATTTTACTGATGCACTCACCTTCATCTTTCTTCTCATATCAACAATACTAAAATAATTTTGATAAAAGCACTGTATACACTGAATTCTACACTGAAGCCACCACTAAAAAAGAAAAAAAATAATAACAAAAGCAGCAAAATTTTATGGTATCATTGGGCTTGTTATTCCACTACACTCTTAGTTTAGGTGGTGAGAGAAAACACTACTTAACACTAATAATTTTCAGACTTCATGTTCTTGGGCCCCAGTCAGGCTGTTTAGGGTTTAGGACAAGCTGTATAGTTGAAATGTTCTCTTACAAGATTTAGATAGGAAAAAGGAGCCCGAATAGCATGTGAACTGAGAGGTTCTGTCATAGCCCAGAATTTTGAATTGAAAATTATCTTAGAATTGAAAATTACCTCCCAGCTTCCCATACTCCTGTCTTCATGAGTCTTCTGAGATACTGATTAGGTTAGTTCTCATTGACTCAGAGTTGATCCAAGGTTTAGGTGTTTAGAGTTACAGTTCATTCACTCAAAAAGCTTATTTTATGTCTCTTCTGGGTCAAACACTATTTTGGATGATACACCAGGTACAAAAGAGGCAAAAACTCTGTCTTCATGGAGGTTATGTTCTATCATAGGAGAATGACAATAAATAAATAGGCAGGTAAATATATAATATGTTGGACGGTGATAATGCTCTGAGGACAAATAGGGATAGAAGTGGGGGATGCAGAGGAGGGCACTGAGATTCTATATGGGGCAGTCAACCAATGCTTTGCTGAGAAAAGGAATTGGAGTGAAGGCCTGTAAAACATGAGGGAGTCAGCCCTACGGGTATTGGGAAGCAAAGTCTTTCAAACAGATGGAACAGCAAGTGCAAATGTCCTGAGGTGGAGCCATACATGAGGTCTTTAAAGAAAAGCCAGAAGTTTTATATAGCTGGAGAGAAGGGACAGCAACAAGAGAGATGACATCTCTTGACAGCAACAGGAGAGAAGGTCAAAAAGGTGGCAACTGGCCAGCTGTAGTAAGGCCCAATGAGCCTTTGTAACACTGTTGACCTTTATGTTGAGTGAGATGGAAAGTCTTTAAGGAGAGGAGTGATGGGATCCGATTTACATTTTTGAACTATCACTCTGACCTCTATATCAAAATTAGCCTGGAGTGGATGGGAAGGGGAGGGTGGGCAGGCAGGATAGAAGTGGCAAGACCAGTAAGGAAGCTACAGTGGTAATCCAGGGAGAGAAAGAGGCAGGGAGGGGCTCAGAGGAGGGTGGCACAGCTTGGGGAAATGGTCAAATCTGGGATATATTTTGAAGGCACAATAAATAGAATTTGCCAAAAAATTGGATCTTTATGTGAGTGAAAGGTGAGGATGAAAGATGGAAGGATTAAATGCCCTTTAACATTTCTATTTTATAATAAAGTGTGATCATATCCTCATACTAATATAGGAGACAAAGTGATTATTTTATTATGCTATGTTATCCTTTCATTCAATAGACTCAACAGATGCTGATTGAAAACCTGCCCTGCACCAGGTTCATTGCTGGGAATATAATGGTGAAAAAGGCCAGCAAGTGCCCTTATCTCTGCGCTCACATTTTAGTGGGAATGGAGGAGGAGGAGAAGGAGGAGAAAAAGGAAGAGAAGAAGATAAAAAAGTAATTAAAAAATAAAGAAGAGTGTAGTATTTTCTGTGATAATACTGGCAAGGTTGATATGCTTAAGAGAAATATTCACAGTCGTCAATAATCTTTATGTTCACTTTTTTTTGGTAATGACCTCTAAAAAGAATATTGCTTCCAAGACTTTGGTTCACACCTAAATTAATATTTGTTTTTTTACTGATTATGTGGTATGGAACCTTGATAAAATCAGGATTCCAGACTCATGGTGAGCTGGAAAAATAACAAAGAGTCAAAAATGAATGTGAAATATCTATTGTATAGGCAAAGAAATTACCCAAATCTAAGAAGAGGTAGGAAAAAAACCCGACTTCCATGGCAGTAATACAAAAAGTCCATTACATTCTTGTTTTAGTCTTCATTTGAAACTAAGGAAAAATAATTTACTGCTAATTATGAGGATGGCAACTCTCAATGAAAGTTTTTGTTTTCTAAATTAAAAGTGTGTTTTGCCAAACTCAGTAATTGAGATGATGAAATTGACTTTGGAAGTTTAGAATATTTGCTTAGCCTAAATTCATTAGATAATTGCTTCACAGCTTCTTTGGATGATCTTATTTATTCTCATAATTGTAGCTGCCATACAGACAACATTGAAATCTGTATTTTTAGCCCTGAGAACCCACTGAGCTTCGAGCTCATGGACCTACCTGTTGGGTGAACACATCTACCAGGGTAACACAGAGGTACTTCAAAGTCTATAGGTCATCAGATTGCTACTTCTATGTCTTTCCAAATTTATTTAGCTAGTTGTTACATTTGAATTTTCCCTCTCGTTCAATCATCCAATTATCAAACCAGAAACGAGGGAGCCATACTCATCTCCTCTTCCTTCTACTCCATTTATACACAAGACTAAATCTTGACTGCTCCATTTCAGTCAACATAGCCTGGGTTATACTGTAGCTATGAAGGACACCAGAAGTCTTCTGCATTAGCCTCCTTGTGAAGATTCAGCTTTCCATCCATCATTGCTCTTGTAAGATCTTCGTCTATACATATACCTCCACAAACATCCTGGCAGAGGACAGAACGATGACGGGTCACACTGAACCCCTCCCATAGTCCAGCCCAGAAGTGACATCTGTTCTTTCCCCCTACAGCCTATTGGCCAGAACTAACCATATGGCACCACCCCACAAGAGGAGACACTAAAACTGCAGTGTGCCATGTGCCCCAAAGCACAGCTGAGCATGCTTACCCTACCTTCTAAACATCATAATGTGTTTCTCTAGGCTTACAGTACCTCGGGATGCTCTTTTTGTGCCCATCTCTCCACCCAGTGACGGGATGGCTCATGCAAATGTAAATTTGCCTAACATGCTCTTCCCTCTTCTCTTCCTACCTAACACATACTGATCCTCAGGATGGAGTGCGGGCCTCCTTTTCTCCAGAAGGCATCTCTGATCCTAAGGGTAAGCCACCCACCATCCTTCATGCCCATGAAGTTGTTGGCACTTAACACATTATTGGATCAAGTTAGTTTTTATAAAGCTGTCAAACTTAAAACCCTGGATGAAAAGTTCATCAGAGGTAGATACATGTGTTCTCACCTTCATATCCTTAGTGGTGCCTGATAGGTAGTAGACTCTTATAAATGATTGTTGAATTAAACTATTACTTAGGTCCTGCTACCTCATCTGGAATCTGAGTAGCATATATAGTATTTGGATATGCTGCAAATAGTAACAGGCTTAATAGAGCTTGTGTGGCTTAGGTAAGAGGAAAGGGCTTGGTTTTCTCACTAATTGGAGCACAACAGGTGAATCTTACCTAACTAATTTTGCTCTTTTTATTTTTTGCAGTAGTCTCTAGATTGAAATCTAGTCTTGGGGGAGGCGTAGAGCCAGAATCCCAGTTCACTCTGTCTCATTAACCTTCCCTTTGAAAATGTGTGGGTGGGATCTTTCTACAGTAATAAGAATTTCTGAACTACAAATTGCTGGCTGAAATACTATATCATACTTTTAGTCTAGATGTGGAAATCTTTAAACAATATGTGAAAAAGCAAGTGAACTCACAGTAAAACCCACCCAAGGATATGCCAAATATACATACTCAGCCAAAAATGTCAAAATTAAAAATCAACCAAATAAAGACTGCTGGGCCTCTTTGGTTAAAGTCATCTTCTTTGAATTCATAAAATATTGGTATATTTGATTGATCCAAGTATTTGTGCGTGGGTTTTTTGATCCAGGTATTTGTTGAACAAATATTTATTAACCAGGCAACTGTGAATATGATGGAGATATTCAAATATGTTAATAATTTGTAAAATAAATGTAGATGGTTGAATTTGTTTTGAGCGTGGCTCACTTCACAGTTGATATAAGGAGATGATGGAATTGATGATACATATGATTTAATTTTATCTTAGGAATCTTTGATTGGGTTATATAGGCATGAGGGTACAATATAACACATTGGACAAGTTGCAGATTTAGAAAGATCAGTAAAGAATTTCATGAAATTAATGTATATATATTCATAAAAGATTAGAAGGCTTAGATTCAAGTAATAATGATAGCTAATGTTTATTGAAATGAAAAAATATGACTGTGTACTAGTCATCAGTCTGTGCACTTTAGATGTATTTATTTGTTGAAACTATACAACATCACCAACAAGTGGATACTGGTCTTACCCCATTTTACAGATGAAGACACTGAGGGTCAGAGAAGTTAAGTAATTTAACTAGGGTCACAAGCTAGCTAATTGGAAATGCCTAATTTGAAGTAGGCAGTCTGCCCCCAGGGCCCAAGCTACTAACAAATGTAATATTTTGACTTATTCTTATTCTGTGGGGCTTCTTTTCCTTCTGATTGCCAAACAATGCTTATTGATTTTTCTCTCAAGTCATCTCCTGCTATTGAATTATAAATATTTAAGAACTACTTTAAATTTTGTGATAAAATAGCTATTTGATATACTATTCTTAAAGAAAAAAGCACTGGTCACATCAAAAGTGTGTGGGAATTAGTACTCTAAATTACTTTTGCTCAAGGGTCTTTTTTCTGGGGATGAAGTTTTGTTCTCCATTTGGGTCAAATTTATATTATTTCAGTTTGTAAGTTAATTTTTTTTCTTTAGATGGCCTACAGTACCTTCTCTAAATGACAGCCATCAGGCCCTCTGAATATGGCCTTCTGATGATTAACCTTTGGGATGCCTAAGGTCATCCTGATAGATGGTTTAATAGTTTAAAATGTAAATCTGGTCATCAGGGATGTCCATGTAGATAATCATCACTTCTCAAAATTAATGATTCACGTGGAATTTTTTTTTTCTCTTATAAAGTACTACATTTCTCCTCTCTCCAGGTTTATTGTTGGGATTGGTTGAATATTCTTTGATATATATATTATATATGTACATACACACACATTGACTTCCAGAAATGATACTATAAATATAAGCTTTTGAAATCTGCTCACTTGCAAGAATTGACCAAAGTAATTTTTTGAGGAGAAAGATGAGAGTTGGTGTACTAACAACAACAACAACAAAAAAGGTTAGATAATGCTTCTTTAGCAAACATCACCAAATTTCTAATGGCTTCACACTATTGTGATTTATTTTTCAATCACACTATATACCTAACCACCTTTTTGTCTATACCTGATAGTAGAATGGGGAGACTGCTCAAGACTGAGACAGACATATTTCATCCTAATACATGCTTCAGCAAATACCCTGTGAAGGAAAAGAACATTTGAGTGGTGCACTGGATGTTAAAAGTTCTGCTTGAAAAAATAGCCATCACTCCCTTGTTGAATACGTTTGTCCAAAGAGGTCACTTGGAGAAGCCTAAAGTTCAAAGAAGAGTTTTTAAAAAGTACAATTGTGCCATAGCACTGAAAGAAAGGGAGCTGGAAATATTTGGTAAATAGCTGTCAACTGTCGTGACTACCACAGACCTAGTAGACTTTTATCCACTGTTTCTGGCCCATTAAAAAAAAAAATCTTAATACATGAATGACAAAATAAATGTACAGAACTTTCCCCGCCCCAAAACAAAACAAGATCTAAGCAAAAATTCCTTGAAAGAAACAAAGAAGAAAAAAAATTACAAAGAAAGAAACAGGAAAAAGTAGAAAGGAAAAAAACCCCACAATATCAGAAATAAAGACAAACATATTAACTTGCAACATTTTTAATTATATATATTCTTGAATTTTATTTTTTTCAGTGTTCCAAAATTCATTGTTTATACACCACACCCAGTGCTCCATGCAATACATGCTTTCTGTAATACCCACCACCAGGCTTGCCTTACCTCCACCTCTTCCCCTCCAAAACCCTCAGTTTATTTTTCAGAGTTCAGAGTCACTCATGGTTTGTCCCTGCCTCCAATTTCCCCCATCTCACTTCTCTTCTCCATCTCCCAATGTCTTTCGTGTTATTCCTTAGGATCCACAAGTAAGTGAAACCATATGATAATTGATTTCTGCTTGACTTATTTCACTCAGCATAATCTCTTCCAGTCCTGTCCATGTTGATACAAAAGTTGGGTATTCATCCTTTCTGATTGGAGGCATAATACTCCATTGTATATATGGGCCATATCTTCTTTACCCATTTGTCTATTGAAGGGCATCTTGGCTCTTTCCACAGTTTGGTGACTGTGGCCATTGCTGTTATGAACACTGGGGTACAGATGGCCCTTCTTTTCACTACATCTTTATCTTTGGAGTAAATATCCAGTAATGCAATTGCAGGGTCATAGGGAATCTCTATTTTTAATTTCTTAAGAAATCTCCACACTGTTTTCCAAAGTGGCTGTACCAACTTGCATTCTCACCAACAGTGTAAGAGGGTTGCCCTTTCTCCACATCCTCTCCAACACTTGTTATGAGCTTACTGTCTTGCTAATTTTGGCCATTCTAACTGATACAAGGTGGTAAATTATATATATAAATTAAAATTACTATAGGGATGCCTGGGTGGCTCAGTAGGTTAAAATCAAGTAAGTAGGTTAAGCGGCTACCTTCAGCTCAGGTCATGATCCCGGGGTCCTGGGATTGAGTCCCGAATTAGGCTCCTTGCTCATTGGGGAGACAGCTTCTCTCTCTGCTTCTGCCTGCCACTCTCCCTGCTTGTGCTCTCTTTCTCTCTCTCTGACAAATAAATAAAATCTTAAAAAAATACTATGGATATTAAATTAAGCATATATATACACTTATAAGTTACACATTGAAAATAAGAATATATTTTTCATACAAATACTTAGAAAAAGATGCCACACAAAGATATTGACATTGTATAACCTAGTAATGTTGTATTTTGATTAGACAAATTAAAATTTAAGGCAAGAAACATTACCAGACATAAATGTATTGCTTCCTAATGATAAACACTTTAACTCATTAGGAGGAGATACCTTACATGAATTTAGTAAGAGTCACAAACTGTATCTAGCAAATAAATGATAGACTACAAGAAAAAAGTGACATAATCAAAATAATTCTTCTCTCTCGGTTATCTATAGATTCAGTAGACTAAAATTAGTAAGGATAAAGAAAATTTGAATAGAATAGTAAATAAGATCAATCTGTGTAGAACATTATATTTCAAAAATTGGAGGACATGCTTGTTTTTAAAGCTCATATTGAATATCAGTAACAACTGACCATCATAAAACAAATCTCAGTAAATTTTAAAACACGGCTATTCAAACTTCATCACCACAGGACAAATAAGTTATAACAAAAATATATAATAACTAAATAATTACATACTTTAAATTTTATTATTTCCAAATAATTTATGGACCAAAAAGAAACCGTAATGGATCAAAAAGAAACTGTAATGGAAATTAGAAAATAATCAGAATTGGGGGCGCCTGGGTGGTTCAGTGGGCTAAAGCCTCTGTCTTCGGCTCAGGTCATGATCCCAGGGTCCTGGGATTGAGCCCCGCATCAGGCTCTCTGCTCAGCAGGGAGCCTGATTCCCCCTCTCTCTGTCTCTGCCTGTCTCTCTGCCCACTTGTGATCTGTCAAATAAATAAATAAAAATCTTAAAAAAAAAGAAAATAATCAGAATTGAATGTTAAGATAACCTTGCTATTATCACTACTTTTGTGCCAGTAAGAAAGATGAATGGGCTGTATATTGTCCTTATATAAGGACAAAAGAAAGGTTGAAAATCAAAATTAAGTAACTAACTTTAGAAATAGTAAAAGAAAACCTTAAAAAAGAACAAATGAAGTAAAGGAAGGAAATCATAGTAATAATAGTATGCAGTAGAACAATAGAATAGAAAGTTCAGTATAATCCAAATAAAGTTTTTTGAGAAAAATAAAATTATTAAACACTGATAAAGGTTGATTTAAAAAAGACATCAGAAACATTAAGGAAAATTTTTGATAAAGTTGAAGATGTAGCAGACATTAAAATATAAGAAGAGAATGTTATGATCAGCTTTGTGGAAATAAATTTTAAAGTATAGATAAAATGGGAAAATTCCCTAAAGATCTAACTAAACAAACTTATACAGTAAGTTCTACAACTTTAAATAATTAACAGTCATTTTTTCCTCAAAGTAGAAAACAAAAGTCCCAATTTATAACTGAGGTTCTACACATACTCAAGGAACAGATCATTAAAATCTAACAAAACATCCTCCAAAGAATAAAAAAATAGAACCATTCCAAAATTCACTTTATGAGTTTAATGTAACTTTGACACAAAAAAACAGACAAGAAGAGTAAAAGAAAAATTATTAGTTAATATAATTTATGAAAATAGATTATATTAATAAAATATTAGCAAAATAAAATCATCAATGCATTAAAAACATAATACATCTTGGCCAAATGGGTTTCTTCAGGAATGCCTGACTTGTTTAATGTTAGAAAAACTACAAATGTAATCAAATTATATAAGCAAATCAAGAAACATTATTTCTTAGATGCAGAAACAGTATGTAATAAAATTCAATACTGATTCATGACATTAAAATTTTTTTAGAACATTAGGAATATGTGGGAATATTATAGTATCTATAAAAAAACTTTATAGTAAATATAATTGATAATAAAAATTTAATACCAATAAGAGGAAAATAATGCCTCTTACTACCATTTATTTTCAATCTTTTCCTGAATCAATAAAATAAAATAATAAGAAGTAAGATTCCATGGAATAGTAAATTAAAACTCATATGTAGATGACATGGTTGTTGGAATAGAAAATCCAAAGGAATGTAGAGATAACTAGGATTATTAAGAGCTTAGCAAATTTAATGAATTCAAGATGAAAACTCAATTGTATTTTTATACACTGGCAACAACCATTAATAAATGCAACATTATTTTAAAACATTTATTTTTTACACAAAAGAATAAAGTATCTAGGAACAAATACAATAAAAGATATATAAACTATTATGAAGACCATTATAAAAATTTAGTGAAAGACATGAAAGTAAACCAATAAATGGAAAGATATACCATATTCATGGATTGAGTGATTTAGCAGCTTAAAGATGTGTCATTTTGTCCACAAATTCATTTATGGATGCAATGCATTTCCAGGCAAAAATATAGGGTTCTGCGTGTGTGTGTATGTGTGTGTAGATTGAAAAGTTGAATTTAAAATTTAGTGGAAGAGCAAAGGCCCAAGAAGAATAAGGATAATATAGTGTGGAAAACTTTGCTAAGACAGTTAGAACAATGAGGAATTATATTTGAACTGACAGATCATTAATGGAACAGAATAGAGGTCCAAAATATGATCCACATATATATGGGATCTTGCTGTATGACAGAACTGGCATTGAAGATAAATGGTTTAATAATTGATAAAGTGAAAATTTTTTATTCATGTATAAAAATAGACTGAATTCCTATTTCATACCATACACAAATAAATGACAGATAAATTAAAAATTTAAACATGAAATAAAAAGTTCAAAACTTAAAAAATATATTCTTGTATTTGGATATCCTTATAATATTGAGTTAGGGAAAGATTTCTTAAATAAAACTCTAAGAGCATACTGCACAAGTGAAAAAAAATCATCTGCCACATTTGGAGCTTTTGTTAATCAAAGAAAACAGATAAAAGATAAGCCATTTGCTATTTTGCAACACATGTATTGGATAATGTCTAGAATGTGCATACCCACATACTTATTTAGAAAATATGTATATGATCTTTCTGTAAATCAACAAAAAAAGAGAAACAAGCTGAGGAAAAAAAAGGTGAATAATTAAACAAAAGAAAACCACATTTTTTAATGAATACACGTTAAGATTCTTGATATTAGTCACCAGAGGTATGCAAATTAAAACCACAATGAGGGGTACCTGGATGGCTCAAGCCTCTAACTCTTGATCTCAGTTCAGGTCTTGATCTTGGGGTTGTGAATTCAAGTCCCACACTGGGGTTTGAAATAAAGAAAACTCATTAGAATATCATTTAGTCCATGTCAGATTTTCAAAATTAAAAAACCAGACAATAAAAAATGTTGGAGAGAAAGTAGAGCAATAAGAACTCATACACTGCTGGTGGCAATGTAAATCGTTCCAACCACTTAGGAAAATTATTGAACTCTGTTATGGCTGAAAATCCACATATGTGGGCATCTGGGTGACTCAGTTGGTTGAGTGTCTTACTCTTGATTTCAGCTCAGGTCACAATCTCAGAGCCATGAGATGGAGCTCTGTGATGGGCTCTGCACATATCATGGGATCTGCTTGAGAGTCTGTCCCTCTCCCTTACCTCCCCTTCATGCTTGCATGCTCTCTCTCAAACAAATAAATAAGTCTTAAAAAGAGAGAGAGAGAGAGAGACAAAAAAAAAAAAAAAAAAAAAAACTCCACATACTTAATGACTGAGTGGCTGAGTAATTCCATTCCTAGGGATATACTCTAGAGAACATCTTGCACATATGTACACAGAAATACTACAAACATTTCATAACAGTTTGTTTTAAAATAACAAGATCTGGAAATAATCTTATTGTTCATTGACAAGTAAGTTCAACAACAGCAATAACTTACATGCTATAATGCTAAACAGAAGTAAAAAATAAATGCACTTTAGGTATATGGATGTACATACATAATATTCATGAGTGTACTATGACTGGAAGCACAAGAAAATTGTAGAAAAGTACATATATTTTAACATTTATGTGAAGCTCACAAAATTTCAAAACTGAACAGTATAGACATCTCTCTTTTATAAATAATTTGAGCTGAATTTCTTTTACTTGCACTGAAAGGAGCCCTCATAGCATGGGGAAAGTGGGAAGGAAGAGGGGGGCATGAAAAGGGATATCTGGAGGGCTTTCCCTGAGGCAGGGAGCTTCTACAGAGGCTGTAGATGTAGATTTGTAAATGTTCAAAGGCTGGTGAGAGAGATAACCCAACAAAGTCAGAGACAGCAATGGGAGGCATGAGAAAGGAAAGATGCTGAAGGCAAAGATGGCATGTCTCTGAAACCTGACTTGCCCCATTTCATAATTTTCCTGATTATGAAGTCATTCCATCTCTACTGATATTGTGGGAGGGCAGAGAGTGGGGGTAGCAGTAGGAGGGCAATTTAGGGTTTTGTGAGAGTCTGGTTTTTGGTCTTCATCGTTCTGTTAGCAGGAGCCCCTCTGTAAGAGCAGGAAGTGATCCTTTCTCAATGGCAAGGTCCTCAATCAAATCCTGCTCTAGTCTGAAAAAAGCACAACTGACAGAAGATACAGAATTTGGAGAGAGTCCAGAAGCAATCAACAGAAATGATGAAATGGCTGAAAAATAGGACCTCTGAGGAAAGGTTAAAGGAACAGGGCTTTTTAGTCTAGAGAAGAGGAAGCCCAAGGGCGGTATAACTTTGGGAATATGAATGGTTATTATAAGGATGATGGAGACCAGCTGTTCTTTCTGATCACAAAGGATCCAGCTGCAGGAGGTGAGCTAAAACTGCAGCAAGAGGGGTTTATGCTAGTCAGAAGGAAGAACTTCACAGCATGTCTGAGAGTTAAATTTTATCTCCAGTTATTAAAATAAATTGAAACTGCCTTTACTAGAAGGCTTTCACAACAGGATGGTATAGCTTGGGGGACATGATGAATTCTGTAGGTGCCTCCACCAATTTTCTGTTTATGTTCTCTGTTTCCATGCTTAATTAAAAGATTTGATTCCTACAGGCACCTGGGTGGCTTATTTGGTTAAGTGTCAGACTTTCGATTTCAACTCTGGTGGTGATCTTGGCGTCCTGAGATAGAGCTCAGCACTCGTCTTGCATGGAACGTGCTTGGGATTCTCTCTCTCTCCCTCTGCCCCTCCCCTGTTCACACATGTGCACAAGCATGCTCTCTCTGTCTCTCTAAGATTAATAATTTTTTTTGAAGTTTTGATTCCTAATAGTTACAGGAGGTAATTGGAGACTATACCACATTCTTAGTCCATATCTAGCACAACTGAAAGGAAGAGAGTTTAAATCTTATACAGTGTTTTTCTCAAACACTGTATTAAAAAAAATCTGTGCTCATGAGATTTTTAAATGGTACCTGAAATTAAGGACAATTGTGACTTTAATAGAAATTTGTTTGTATAATGTTGAATAAAAATGATAAAATGCTGCTTTTCTTTGGAACTGATAGAATATTTTCCTTGGGAAAGCACAAAATAAAGATCTTATAAAAGCACCCATTTCTCCTAATTTAAGGTATGTTTAAAAAAAAAATCCAACAGGGAAACATTTTATTCCAAGCAGGTAGTATTTGGGACTCTGGCATTTTCCATGTCAGAAACACATCATTTATTGTTTTTCTCTGTAGACTAGAAAAAAGAATCTTAATCACAGCTTTATACAGAGTATTCTAGGAATATTGTTAATGATTTGCATATCCATCCTGGACACTGATGAGATACTCTGGATGGTTTCTGATATCTTGATAGATGCCCAATGTCCCATGTTGGGATATAAGAACTTGGAAGTATTGGAAATCCCCTACAAACCTGAGTTGAGACACTGGAAATCTCTTATGGAACCTTAGAGAACACTATAGTCAAAGATATACTGTTGCTCTTGTGCCTTTGCTCTTTTGCAAGAATGGCATTTGATCATTGATTTGGTAGCAGGAGTGGACCTGTAAGAACAAGAAGGAATCCTTCTAGTAAATTAGACATTGGCAAGGGCTTCAATCACACATAATAAGAGCATAAGAAGAGTGTAGCTACTTTTAAATATGTAAGTGGCTTTGCCCTAGAAGAAACTTACCACCACCCATACATTTTTTACAAGTACCATATACAATACTCTATTTTTTTTTTTTTTTTTGTGGTACTAAGAAGTAGTATCAGGCTCCGCTCCTAAATTCACCCTTTCTGACTGACCTAACTATTGTTGCACATCTTTAAAGATCCATGGATAGTAAAACTTTATTCTTACTTTTTTTCCTTGAAGTGACCCAAACTTCTATTTCTTTTTGCAAAATTTGAATCAGGGGCCAGCTCTAGATTCTCCATTACTCAGCCAGATCTTGCAGACCTCAACCAAGATTAGAACCCCCTAGACATACCCTGCTTTGCTTATTTTTCCCATCTGGGACAAGGGCTTAAACAACAGCTTAGATGGCATAAGGCAAATCTTCCTAGTGGTAAAGAGAAAGCCTTTGAAGAGATAATCAGATGTCTATGTTACTCTTTTCAAAATGGCACTGTGATCTGTGTCTTGAGTTGAGCTACTATTGTTACATCTGAAATTTGGAAGACTTGATCAGGGATGATATTTATGTTCAGGTAGGTGGAAAACTAGTGATTCTGGAGGCACCTGAAGGTGTAATCAGAGACCAGCAACTTCGAGAAGGGGTTACCAAGGCCTTAGCAAATTTAGTCAAGGCTTTACTTGAGTGTTCTACCAGGACACTCTGCAAACGAAAGATAAAGCATAGTGCTAAACTGAGTACAACCGAAAATAAAGTTCCGGTAAATATTGGATGAGATAATTTTTTAATGTGCATGCTATAATAAGCATTAATTTAATTTTTTGCTATTATTATTATTTTTACTATCACTTTTTACCGTGGAATTCACTAGAGGATCTGGTAGGTTTGTTTTGAATACACCAAGTGGGCTATTTTTAGAGTTTCTTAAAAAGTTCTGAAGGGTAGACAGGTAGGCCTAGGATAGAATAACCAGGCAGTTTGGGTAAGAAATTACAATGCTTGGAGAAATCTATCCTTCTCTACTCAATATGAGTCACCCCAATGGTTAAAGGACCAGCATTTCCATTATCTCCTACACATCTTTGTAAAATGACATTTACTAGGCAAGTGGAATGTCTTCTCCCAATAAAACCTGTTAAAGATTAGGATCTGGGAGCTTCACATAGTGGTTCAGAGTTAACAGTAGGGTCTAAGCAGTTAACCTAATTTTGAAGTTCCAAGTTAGAAAGATTAAAGATAGAAGGAAAATTAAAAATAGAGGGAAACCCTTGGTAACAGAACTCAATTAAAACAGGAAAGTCTTATATAATAATATTTTTCCACCTTGCAATGTGATCTTAATTTAGATTGCATGACACAGTGTAAGAAGGCTTCATGCTTAATCAGTCCTCATCTCATATGGACTCCAGGAAGGTGCTAGACTAACCCAATGTCTTCAAGGACTCGTGAGTAAAATCATAGCCCCTATGTGTGACTTTTCCTGTGTGCATTATTTAATTTAATCTTCTTAACACCATTTAAGATGGGAATTATTACCCACACATATGGGGGAAAAAAATCCTGCCTCAGAAAGATAAATTCCTTTGCTCCAGGTCATTCAGCTGATAGATAGGGATGGGAGGGGGGTGGATTTAGGATTTAATTTTTTGTCAGTCTGAATCCAGGCTAGTGTTCTTTTTGGCATGACCTGCTTCCCTACGAACTGGTGTGGAAAGTTCATTTCTGAGGGATTCTGGCATTACCAAGTACTGGACGTGGATTACTGTAATGTAACAGCCCCTCAGTCTGCAAGAGTTTTATGCTGCATGAAAGGAGACCTAGGTCCTGATGTCTAATGACTTTCTGAAATCTTCACAGAGTACTTAGGGCATGCCGACATCAGGAGTTGGTAGGATCCCTTTCACAACTGTGGATTGAGAGATATTCTTATACTTTCCTCCATTGTTGTGGGGCATTTAGATTTTCCCAAATATACTTGATTTCTTGCAGATTTAGATGCTTTAACATGATACTAGGCAACAAAATAAAAAAAAATAATTCAAAGAATTAACTAAATACCTACTGACTTCTACATTTCAGTTAATTGAATAGAAGACCCTTACCTCCAAGGAGAATGTTTAAGGCACTACAGGTTCCTCTTTAGAAGCTCAAAGTCTGGAATAATAAGGTGTTTTCTATAAAGGAACATAAAGATGAGGAAGTGGCTTGAATACAAGAATTGGAAGCTTGGATGCTGCTGGGACCTAGAGAGAGACTGGGCCACTGCTACTTGCACAATGACTGTGTGTGCACCCTTCAGTGAGATTATTTAGTAGTAACTGTTCACTAATATCCAGATTCTAACAATAACCAAAGGAAAGATAAGGAGTTCAACCTTTAGGCAAAAGGTAGTTTTTCGTGAGAATAGAAAGTTTTGCAAATGCAAATACTCAGAGAAACTCAGCAATGTTCAAATCTGTTGAGGTATTTGTCTTCTTTAAATGGTGACTTCAAAGAGAAGTGCTAAGGTAACATTATTATAGCTATTAATGAAGCAAACTCTTTAGAGGACAGAAGGCAAACTATAGCCTTGGGCCAGATGGGACTCTTGGCCTCTTTTCGTGTGTTGGGTGCTAAGAATGGTTTCTCTATTTTTACAGACACACACACACACACACACACACAAAGGAATATTTGACAGAAACTATATGTGGCCTACAAAACCTAAAATAGTTACTTTCTTGCCCTTTTCAGGTAAAGTTTGCTGACTTCTGCTGTATAGGGTATAAATATTACATTATATTTTGGAAAAAATGTGTCATCTTTTTGGTTAGCTACTTCTTGAGAAGTCTCATCTTTTTCTTTGATGCATTTTACAAACCTTTTACATAGAACTATGATGTAAAATAGTTCAGTAAAATGAATAAGGATTTGGGAAGATCACAAGTAAGGTAAAAAAATTAAATATGCCTACCACTTTCCATATTCTTTCATGTTAAACCTTATATTTATATATGTACACAAATTTTACTGTATTTCAATTAGTATACTTATTTGTCAATGATGCTGATTTTATGCTTCAAATGTAATTAGACTTGCCAGGCATTTGGAGACTTCCTATGATACTAAAAATAAGTAGAAATAAATTGACAAGTTTAGAAAATAGGAAATGATACTATTTTAAATGGACCAATGAGGGGACCATTGAAGAAACTCCCATTATCCTCCCTAATTCAAGAGGGTTTTTTTCCCTTTTTATGTTTGTGATTCTAATATAGATTTTTTAAAAAGGAAATCCTAGTAGTTATTTTATATAAAACATTGGCCAACTATTAGTCAGCATAGGCTAAATTAATTCACATCTCAGGGATGATGCATAACAAGTTGTTTCTAATCTTGTTACACGTCCAAAGGTAACTGGCAAGGGCAGTTGGGTGCTCTGCTCTGCAGCCCACCCACGTACTCCAACCATGCAGCCTCCAGTGTCTTGGTCAAGTGTGACCAATTACCGAGGCAGGGGAAGAAGAGGGGGACAAAAGAATTTTGAAAGGATTTTCCCCTGTCTCCACAAGTGACTCAGTTAATTTCCAGAGTTAGTTCAGCACAATGCCTAACTGCAAAGCTTCTGGGAACTAGTGTTTCTTGTGTCCTAGGAGGAAGAACACGAAATGTAGTTTGATGTATATTTTCTCTGCCATAGTATACGAAATTTTAAGTGAATTATGTGTGCCATCTACATGATTTGTATTTTACATGAACATTCTGGAAGAAAAGAAACATCTTCCAAGACTTAAGGGTGGTTTTCCTTTCCTACTACCAACTAAGTTCAAGTAAATTTATTGTTTGTTGTGTTAAATCATGTGGAAGGGTCACAACAGTAGATTTTAACCCTGAAATAGGATTTTTGAGGAAATGAAAGTTAATAGTTGGAGAAGCATCACATTCTGGGCTCCTCGCACAGAAAAGCCTAGTGTTGGCCACTGTCCCAAAGAATCCTCTTTGGGAATGTTCCCATGACATACCACTTGGGCCAATTATCTCCAGCCATAAGACTATACAACTTCCCATTTTCTATGTTGTCCAAAGCAAATGGAAGAATTTCTTACCTGTTCTAAAGGTTGCTTCCTGGAAATACTAGAAAATTGATGTGTTAATATTAGTTGGTATTAGTGACACAATATTTTATTTTTTTTTCAAAAGTACATACATTTAAAAACTGGAAACTATGGTGGCACCTGGGTGACTCAGTCACTTAGGCATCCAACTCTCGATTTTGACTCAGATATGATTTCAGGGTTGTGGAATCAAGCCCACTTTGGGCTCCATGTTTGGCACAGAGTTTGCTTGTCCCTCTCCCCTGCTCCTCTCCCTGCTCACTTGGTCTCTCAAATGAATAAAAAATTCAAAGCTAAATAAATAAATAAAATAAGAATTAAAAAATTAAAAAATCTTTTAAAGAACCTCTTGACTCTGATGAAGGAATGCCTCTTATCCAAAGTTAATTGTCTCTAATGGTGGGTTATGAGGCATGATCTCATTGTATATTTACAGAGGAACAGTTAGAAAGTCTTTCCATAATGCTTGCTAAAATATTATTTATTTTTAAAGTTTTGTCTTATTCTTTTATCTGAATATATTAGTCATTCATTCCTTTATTCAAATATTTATCCTCTTATTCATCAAATATCTGTTTCTCATATTCTCCACTGGGCGGTACTAGTAGCTGGAAATATAATATATAGTTATTATTTTCAAGTAAGTACTGGTTAGAAATGAGAGACTGAAATACAAAGATATTGTTGTGAAGTGCTTCTTTTTAAGTCACCTTTGTTGATGTATAATTTATGTACAATAAAATGCACCCATTTTATTTTATTTATATTTTATTGCTTTGCCAGAGTGACAGACCAAGCGAGAGAGCCTAAGCAGTTGATTGGCAAAGGATGAGGAAGAAGCAGGCTCCGGGCTGAGCAGAATCAGCCCAATCGAGCCCAATCAAGCCCAATACGGGACTCGATTCCAAGACCCTGGGATCACGACCTGAGCCAAAGGCAGACGCTTAACCGACTGAGCCACAAAGGCATCCCTAAAATGCAACTATTTTAAACATATATTAGTTTATAATTTTGACAAGTTTATATATTCATGTAACCACCAGTACAGATAATATATAGAAGGTCTCCATCGCCTCAAAAAGTACCACATTTACTCCCACCTAATGCTGAGCCTGTACTCCCAGCAACTACTGATTTGCTTTGTCTCTGTAGATGAATTTTGCTGTTGTGATGTTTCACATAAATGAATCATACAGTAGATAGTCTTTGGTGTCCTACTTCTTTTGCTCAGCATAATGTTTTTGGAGATTCATCTATGTTGTGTGTCTCAGTAGTTTGTTCTATTTTATTATTGAATAATATTTCACTGTAAGATACGACACAGTTTTTTGATCTACTTACCTCTTGATGGACAATTGAATTGTTTCCAGTTTTAGACTATAATGAATAAAGCTGCTGTGAATATTTATTTACCAGACTTTATGTAGATATGTTTGAATTTCTCTTCGGTATCAAACTGCATCATCATGGTAAATGTATATTTAGCTTAAAAGAAATTGCCAATGTTCTAGTGTGTGTGTGTGTGTGTGTGTGTGTGTGTGTGTGTGCGTGTGTGTGTGTTCTTTATCCATTCTTCTATGAATGGACACTTGGAAGGTTGCTTCCAAATCTTGGCTACCATTAAATAATGCTGCAGTAAACTTTAGGATGCATGTATCTTTTTGAATTAGTGTTTTCATTTTATTTGGGTAAGTACTCAGTAGTGGAATTATTGGATCATATGGTATTTACAACAACATAGATGGACCTGGAGTGTATTATGCTAAGTGAAATAAATCAAACTGAGAAAGAAAAAAAAAATACGATTTCACTCATATGTGGAATCTAAAAAAAAATAAAAAAATAAAGTATAAACAAACAAAAAGGGGAATGAGGCCTGTAACTACAGAAAACAAACTGGTGGTTGCCAGAGGAAAGAGGGTGGAAGGTGAATAAAAAGAGTAAAAAGGAAAGATACAGGCTTCCAGTTATGAGATGAATTAGTCATGGGAATAAAAGGCCCAGCATAAAGAATAGAGCCAATGATATGGTAATAGTGTTGTATGGTGACAGATGGTAGCTACACTTGTGGTGAGCACAGCATAAAGTATAGAGATTGAATTACTATGTTGGACACCTGCAATTAATGCAACATTGTATATAAACCATACTCAAATAAAAAAATGAAAAGAAACTGCCAAAATGACTTCCAAAATGTATCATTCTGTATTTTCACAAGAAATACAGGACAATTCTTTTAGATACATATTTTTGCCAACACTTGATATAGTCAATTGTCTTCATTTTGAGCATTTTAGTCACTATATAGTGGCACCTGATTATGATTTTAAGTTGCCTTTCCCTAAAGACAAGTGATGGTGAACATCTTTTCATTTCTTTATTAGTCATTTGTGTAACTTCTCTGAAAAGTAATTTTAGATATTTTGCTAATCATTTACTTAATATTGAGTTGTAGGAGTTTCTATACACCTTTGGTCTCAAGTTCTTTATTATCTCATATAATAAAAATAATTTCTGCAAGTGTTTGGTTTGCTTTTTATTTTATTAATGACGTATTTCAACAATCAGAAGTTTTTAAATTTTTACGAGTTAATAATTTTCTTTTTCTTTTATGGTGCATGATTTTAGAGTCTATTCTAGGAAATCTTTGCCTACTCCCAAATCAGGAAGGTTTACTCTTCTGTTTTCGCCTATATGTTTAATAGATTTAGCATTTACATTTAGGTCAATTCCAAATTAATTTTTGTGTATGATGTGAGGCAAGGTAATATTTCTTTTTTTTTTTCAAGTAGATATCTAATTGTTCTAGCAAAATTTGTTGAAAAAACACTCTCTGTTGATAATCTTGACACCATTGTTACAAATCAATTGACCATATATCTGTGAGTGTATTTCTGAACTTTCTATTCTTCTCCATTGATTTACATTATTATCATATACTTCTAATTCCACCAATAACACATTGTCTTGATTACTATAGCTTTATGTTTTGAAATTTGATAATGTGTCTCTTAATTTTCTTTTTCAGAAATATTTCAACTAGTCAATGATTTCTGTAAATCTAAATAATTATTAGAAAAAAATTGGTAATTTCTAGAAACAAGACTTTTGAGATTTTTATTTGAATTTCATTAATCTTTTGATTAACTGGCGAAGAATTTACATTTTAACAATATTGAATTTTCTAATAAATGAACATTTTGCATTTCTCCATTTATTTAGGTCATCTTTAATTTTTCTCAGCAATTTTTATACTTTTTTGGAAGTACAAAAGTACTTGAAGTATTTCACATATATAATAATGTCATCTCTTTCATTCCTGATGAGATTATTTCCTTTTCTTGATCATTCTGTATAGAGGATTATCAATCTATTTGACCTTTTTAAAGAACCAGCTTTTAGTTTTACTGACTTTTCTTATTATTTACCCATTTTATCTTTTATGGATTTCTGTTCATTATTTTTGAGTCTGAGAAGTTTGTAATGATTCTAGTTTGTTTTCCCTATATTTAAAATGCCAATTTTTTTCTTGTTACTTTAAAGTTTTGTTTTTCTCACTGGCTTTAAACAATTTCATTATGATGTCTTCTGGTGTGGCTTTCTTTGAATTTCTGTTCTAATATCTCATTGAATTTTAAATATTTTTGTTATTTTTTCTTCCTGTAAATTTTTTCCCCTTTTCTCGTTCTCCTCCTTATCATTCATTCCAAGTATATTTATATATACATTTGATGTAGGACTCTATAGGTGTCTGTAGGGGCCTGTAGGTGTTGGTGGCGGTGTGTCTTGAGGGGTGGGGGAGGGCTCTTTGGGGGGTTCGATTACTTTGAATTTTTATTTTTCTTTAAAGAGTGTTAAAGATGTTTTTGGCATGGAGTTAATTTACTTGTATATCACCACCATTCTTTCGAGCTCTTTTTTTTTGTTTGTTTTAAGCTTTGTTCTAAAATAGCTTTTACCCGGGGTGCCTGGGTGGCTCAGTGGGTTAAGCCTCTGCCTTTGGCTCAGGTCATGATCCCAGGGTCCTGGGATCAAGCCCCGAGTCGGGCTCTCTGCTCGGCAGGGAGCCTGCTTCCTCCTCTCTCTCTCTCTCTGCCTGCCTCTCTGCCTACTTGTGATCTCTGTCTGTCAAATAAATAAATAAAATCTCTTAAAAAAAAATAAAATAGCTTTTACTCTAGGGTTAGCTTAACGTTGCTTCTAAGGTGTGACCCTTCGGAGAGCTCTATTGAGTGCCTCAGGTATTTCACAATATCTCTCTACTATGACTGGTATAAACTTGCATGTCTGCCAGCCCTGTGTGAGCATTGGGAATTATTAAGCTATGGCTCTCTGACAGTTGATCTTTACCAGGCCTTATGCAGTTTCACTGGGTGCATATGTAGATTGGTAGTCAACCTACAATTTAGTGTAAGAATTTTGGAGGTTCTTAAGTAGATTTCTGGAAAACTTTCCCTGAATAGCTTCTTCTTTTCCAAATTCCAAATTCCAGCTACCTTGTTCTTCTTGAGCTCCTATGTCTTTCGCCTCGACTCTATGAACCTGAGTCAGTTCCATGCTGGCAGAAAGCCAAGTTGATTATAGGCTTTGCCTCATTTGTTTCTCTATCGGTGACCACATTCCTGTGCTTCCTACCATCCAGTGGTTGAAAACAGTTGTTTCAAATATTTAACCTTGTTTTCTAATTATTTAGTTGTTTTTGGTGGAAAGCAAGCCCTATACCATTTACTGTTTCATATATGGAAGTGAAACTCCTGTCCCTGGCTATTGAAGAATCTTATTTATAAAGAAATATGTCTCCTGGGGGGTGCCTGGGTGGCTCAGTGGGTTAAGCCTCTGCCTTCAGCTCAGGTCATGATCTCAGAGTCCTGGGATTGAGCCCCGCATTGGGCTCCCTGCTCAGCGGAGAGCCTGCTTCCCCCTCTCTCTCTGCCTGCCTCTCTGCCTACTTGTGATCTCTGTCTGTCAAGTAAATAAATAAAATCTTAAAAGAAAAAAAAAAAAAAGAAACATGTCTCCTGGACAGAAGTACAAAAATTCCTTGCTGAGAAATAACATATTTGAGGACATTGGATCAGAAGGAAATAATCATTCCATTATGACAAATCCACGCTTGCTGGCTATGGTGTGAAGATGGAAGTATCTATGGGGAGTGAATTCTGCGAGTATCTCCCATGGAATGTTTTATTTACAAACACAGCAGTGGTGCCAAGAAGAAGTAACTATTTCTATTTGGGGAGGATTAGAGAAAGCTTTACAGAGAAGGAGAAAGATATTTGAGCAGAGATGAAGGGTAAAAAATAAAAAGAATTAAGGAAGGCAGTTTTCCAAGCACACTACTGTAAAGAAAGACCTAGAGATATCCAAAGGAATGGTTTAAGCATGTGAATTTTGGGAGTATGAAAGAGAGGCTGAAGATGTGAGCAAGAAGAGTCCTGGTTGCAAGATATTGTGATGAGTTTAGACTCCATCCAGTGGCTGAAAGAAGGGTGTTCAGAAGAAAAGGTATGTGCATGGAAGAAGTATAGGTAAAACACAGAACTCTTTGCTAACAGTTTGAGACATTCATTATTCAGAGTCTTAACTGGAGACATGGCAATTCTTTTGTAGTATTTTTCAAATTACTGGTAGCAACCGCACATCAGTTAGGTTGCAAAATTGATTTTGCTTTAAAAAATGGAATATGATAGAGGGGCACCTGGGTGGCTCAGTGGGTTAAAGCTTCTGCCTTCGGATCGGGTCATGGTCTCAGTGTCCTGGGATTGAGCCCCATGTCAGTCTCTCCGCTCAGCGGGGAGCATGCTTCCCTTCCTCTCTCTCTGCCTGCCTCTCTGCCTACTTATGATCTCTGTCTGTAAAATAAATAAATAAAAATCTTTAAAAAAATGGAACAGAATAGAAAACAGTGTGCGTGATATATTAAGGATACTTTTAAAACTTTTGTTTTAGCAGTATGTATTGTTTTAATTATGCCTGTGTATGCTGTATATGTATGTGTATGTTATGTATATGTATAATGTAAATATTTATTCATGATGATAAGAAACTGTTTGAATATCACTGCTTTAGTGGACTATAAAAAATTGTCTAGGTAAAATACTATGAGGAGTTAGCCAAGGCAGTGGCAAATGGACATACATAGGCATGATAATAAAAATGTAGATACTGTTAGAATTTAGTTATTTTTGTGGCTTGATAGTCACAGAAGAGTGCAGGATGCCATCTTTGTGTCTTATTTCTATACCTGGGTGTTTGGTGATAATGAGTCCAACAGCAGGTGCAAGTTTGGGGAGAAACTATCATTTCAGACAAAGAAAAACAAAGGATGCATAAGAAAGGATCCAAAACATGTCTGAATTTTTATTCAACATTGAAAGTCAAGGCTGCCACTACCTGCACCTGTTCAGCCCTTGGAGATGAAAAATTATAGGAACAAAAGTATGATAGCAAAAGTAAGCTAAAAACAGATATACTGAGTAGAATCACAACCTAAGTGAAATCAGGCATTTTTTTTTTTCTCAATTCCTCATTTCTTTTTTGCCTTAAAGGGAAATGTATTTGATGATGAAGTAAAACCTATTGGATGAGGTTGACAAAATATAGAAATATAGGAAGATAGACAGAAGAACGGTACATTATATGTAATACATGAGAACTTAAACCCTTGATGACATTTATCTTCACTTGTAAGAGATTTAATAAAGTAATTTATTAGGTCCCTTCTCACTCATGAAAAGAAATGTCATAAAAGACCTATTCTTTCATATACTGTCCATATACTGAATATTAATCCTTATATTCCTAACTCAGTATGGTATGCTGAATTTTCAATAGTCCTGCTTTAGAGCAATAAATATAGATGACAAGAAAATCTTAAATTTGGGGGACAGAAAAATTTCAAGATGGCGAGATGCTGTGGAGTCACTCATCTTTCAGCGCTTACTTGTTTTCAAATAAGTAGCCTTGGAAAATAAGCCAAACATCTCTTCATCTGGTTAAATTCTGATGCCTCTTCTGATATGCGATAACATTTACATGGACCAAGTCTTCTTCCCAACCACACCTCTCTCAGAGAAAAGTGGTGAGTGTTAGTGATATATTCCACATTTCTCTATTGTTAGAAAAGCAACTCAATTCATTGAGACCATTGTGTGCAAGACAGCAGATGGTTTTATTTTATTGTTGAATATAAAATTCAACTGCTTAAAAGATAGGTATTAAAATATATATAAAGTTTAAATCAAAGATTCACAAAAATAGCTAGGAAAACAAAGTGAAGTGTAGGTCAATTCTAGCTCAATTTATGATTTTTAAAGTCAATGGTAATGACACCAAATTAAATTTAAACATTAAAGTTTTGTTTCATTTCCATTAGATATTTTAGGTGCTGTTAGAACACTGACTGTTTTTCACATTTGCCTTTCAGGCTCATCTGCACTTGGGAAGGTAGCTGTCTTGTCCAATAAATTTTCAGGTATATCTTCAGTTGCTTGAGACATGAGCAAAGTGATGTAATGCAAAGCAAATATGAAATGACTTCAGAAATTGACATAAATTCCTGCAATTGACACAAACTGACAGGTCTCTTCAAAGAAAAACTCTGCTGACATTGGAGTGGGTTATCTTCCTCAGTGCAGTTTCAGTTCTAGCAGCACAGGTGCATGGAAGGGGATTTTAGGAAATTGGAGAAAAAAATGTGACACTTTGATAAGTGGTCATAATAATAGGTCCATATAGAGCCTAGATTTATTAGGGAAACATTCTAATTTAGAAACTTTGTTTTATTTTTAGAAATTTAGAATGCACTTCATACATGGAAATAAGGATTCCAAAAATCTAATACAGTTTTAGCTTGTCAAAAAGGAGAATTGTAAGAGTATGACTATGATCCTTGGGGTTGTGGACTTTTGAGCCTCCCCAATTCAGAAACACTTACTTTAAGTAAGAGTGGCACTGTAATTAATAGAAGCAATATAGTGAGTTCCCTTTTCTTGAATGTGTACTGACTGGCTCCTGTAGCTACAGTTTAAGTAAAGACCACATCTGATAACTTACTGAGTGTCGTGTCTTCTATGGAGCAGGTGCTCATAGTATAAAATTTTAAAAGCTGTACTAGCTTGTAATCCAAGATTGGCATATAAATGCAAAAATCAGTGACTCCCTTCTTCTTCTTCCCCTCCTCCTCCTCCTCCTCCTCCTCCTCCTCCTCCTCCTCCTCCTTCTTCTTCTTCTTCTTCTTCTTCTTCTTTTTTGGCTAATCAGTTAAAAAACATAGCAGGATACATTATAGTAAACAAATTCAATCACTTTCCTATATACCAAAAATAAGCAAGTGGGTTTGAATTCCTTTTTTAACTTAGGTTTTTACAGGAGTCACTGTTAGCAGATCAATTATTAGACATGGATTGCCTTTGCTTTTTAAGGATCCACTTGAGATTCAGGGGGGAGAAAAGCATACTTATTATCTTCTTAGTTTTTAAAAATGTTAATTTCAGCATATAATTAAAGTAATAAATAAATACATTAATAAATCAATAATTAAATAAGTTCATCAGTGCACAAATATATCTAATTATAAAAATAAATTATATGCTTGAAAATAGTGAAAAGTAGAAGTATTCCTAAAAGGAAATAATCATCTCTTATTTCTGTTTAAATATATATGATGAGGTTGGTTCTGACATAGTAGAAGTAAACTAGCAGCAATTGTTGTTCTCCTCCCAATCTTCTATAAAATGCTCACAGACACCTCTGCTCTTAAAGGTGGAATAGTTCTGCAGTAGGAGATTTTTATCAATTATCTGCAGAATTTTATAAGAAATTTCTGCTTAACAACATTAGGCAGTGTGCTGATTTTTACCAACCATTAACACTCATTTGTTGATGATATTAGATCTTTGCTGACCAGGGGACTGAAGACATCATGCTATAGCTGTTTTCTAAAATGATGAGGGACATTTCCTTTCCTATCATCCCTATCATGGCCACTCTTCTATAGTTATACAAGTATAAGGTGTAGTGCAATCTTTCCCATTATAGATGTGTCATAGATTGTATCCTGATGATATCTGTACAAGAAAGAAGTAAATGTGAGAAAAGTAGTAAAATTTTGTACCAGAAATGATATTTACAATGAAATATAATCAACATGACTTTGAAAGTATTCTTTAATAGGAAAGAAAGACTCTTTGTCCTTTAGATATGGGAAAAAATAAAAATTATGCTATGAAAACAAAAATAGTACTTTTATAACATTTTTATTTATAATACATTTTTGTTAAAGAGGAGATGAAAAATAACAATGACGAGCATGAGATAAAAATGGAGCTAAATTACATAGGCAAAGATGAAAATCAACCAAGAAACATGGAAAAATCATAACGAAATCTAAAATGCACTAACACGGTTAAAATCTGCTCTAGATGCAATAAAGAGCAGGGCACCCGGGTGGCTAAGTTGGATGGACAAACACTCTTGATTTCAGCTCAGGTCATGATCTCAGGGTTATGAGATTGAACCCAGCGTCAGCCTCCGCACTCAGAGGGGAGTCTCCTTGAAATTCTCTCTCCCCCTCTCCCTCTGCCATCCTCCCCCTGCACTCACGCTTTCTCTCTCTCAAATAAATAAATAAATATTTCTAAAAAAGAAGCAATAAAGAGCAAAATCTGTATTACAGAAGTAGAAAGTTTACATCGTGGATGAATGTGAAAAAATTTTTGGAAAGTACAGGAACTTGTTATTAAAAATTAATAACAAGAGATGATAAGAGAAGATGATAGCTACCAGAAATGGAGGAAATGGTCAAATAAAGATAATTGGTGTCCCTGACGAAGAGATGAAAAGAAATGAAACAATCAATGCATAATGATATCAAACAAAACTTTCCTCAGGTAAAGGAATTTAGTCTGGAGATTAATAGAACTCTTCAGGGAGAATGTCTGTAAGAGAAGGTAATGTTAAGACAATTCCTGGTGTGTTTGTTTTATAATAAAACATGAAGGGAACATTCTATAAGCATTTAGATAGAAAAGGTTATATGAAAAGTTACAAACATCATCTGAATCTTAGATTTCTCTTAGAATACTAATTATCAGAAGTAAAGGTAGAAATATCAATTGATTTTTTATTAAAAGATAATTGACTTATAATAGTCTGTTAGTTCCAGATGTACAACATAGTGACTCAGTCAGTTCTTGAGAGGGGAAAATAGTGTCATTAAAACTCATGCATAGAGACCATGGCAAAAGAGCCTCCATTCTTCCAGCATCCAGAATTCTTATCTTTCCTGTGACATTCCAATTATAGATACAATTATACTTCCTATGTCCTTTGTCTATAAAAAGAAAGAGTATACCTCCTAACTTCCTTTCCTAAAAAATTTAGGTATAAATCAACTGGTCAATAGTTACATCAACTGGAAGACTTCAAGAATGGGAAGTTATGGTATAATTTTTTTCTTTTTGCAATTATGGTATGGTTTGGCTATAAATTACCAAATTATATTTGAACAATTATAGAAAATATACTTAAAAACCAATGTACTTGTAAAAACAGTTCTTCAACAAAAAGAAGTATAGTATAAAATAATTATTTACTAATCATATTCTGGGTCCAAAATCTTAATAGTAGCAACAAAATAAAATCATTTTTAGATAAATTATAAAGAAAATTAAAATTATGTTTGTTCCTTATTGAACAAAGGGAAGAAACAATGAATCACAGTTCTATTTTTGCTAACAAATAAATAAATTTGTATATATATCTATATATACATATGTACATATAATACAAGCATATGAAAAATTATAAACATAATCTCCAAATTAATCAAATATAATGTCTTCTAGATCTTCAATGAAAAAAGGCAAATAAAGCACAATCCACTTACCAATCAGCAGAAAGCACGGAAAACACCAAAGAAATGTTTTCCAAAAAAACAAGTAGGAAAATGAAAAGTTAAAACATAAGATATGACACTATAAAGGAGTCAAACATCCTATTTAGAAACAAGGACTGATGCTTAAGGAAACACCCAAAACAAAATGACAGATGTAAATTAAAAAATAAAGAGGACAAAGATATCTAAAGTAAATAAAATTTAAAAATAACAGAAATAGTATATAGCAAATATGCATCATGCACATGCATATAATAAATACACATTTTCAAGTTAAATACTATAAATGGGACAAGATTAATCTTATTTTCTCAAAAGGCAGTCTAAGACCACTAATGAATCATTGAACACTATGTCAAAAACTACTGATGTATTATATGTTAGCTAACTGAACATATTAAAAAAAAAAGTTGAAAACAAAGACAGTCTATGAAAAAAATATATATAAAATGCCAAAATTGGGGCACCTGGCTGGCTCAGTGGGTTAAGCCACTGCCTTCGGCTCAGGTCATGGTCCCAGGGTCCTGGGATCGAGCCCTGCATCGGGCTCTCTGGCTCAGCCGGGAGCCTGCTTCCTTCTCTCTCTCTCTGCCTGCCTCTCTGTCTGCTTGTGATCTCTTTCTGTCAAATAAATAAATAAAATCTTAAAAAAAAATGCCAAAATTGTGTGTGGGCAGGTGATAACACAACAATGAAACAGAGGTAGGAAGATTAAATTGGGAGACAATAAAAAAAGTGTTTTTCTTTGTGTGTTGTTTAAGACCCATTACTCCTCTATGGCCTTTGGTTTGGTTGTATTTATAAGAGAAAATTGTGTTAGAAGTCAGAATGCATGATGTAGAGCAAATTGTATTGGAAGTATCAGATTAGCAGAAATGAAAAGATTTGTTAGTAAATTTAGGGAAGATTGTGTATGTTGGAGGAATCTTCCGAGGAGACAAAACAGAGAAGTCAGTAGATCTGTAGTTTTTGTTTTGTTTTGTTTTTAATCTTAACAATTTAACTCATAGTTGAAGTCTGATCATGTAGAATATTAAGTCATGGAGAGATTCCACAGAATCTCTAACATTTTCTGCTTCCCAAAAAAGCTTGAGAGAAATTGTTTAGAGCAGCAGGCTTGAAAAGGTTTTGCAACTTACATATCAAGAGACATATAATATGAGCCAGAGGTTGACATTAAAAGAAGAGCCTGCATGGACAGGGAGAATAAGCCAGACTCCGGTGGACCCTGAAAACTGCATGGGAAAGCCCAGATGCCTGCCACTTAGAACTGGAAAAATATGGAAGCCCCCCAAACTCAAATCTTCCAGGAAGGAGAAGACAATAAAAGTTTGGGTAGTGGAGAAATAAATCATTTTCCTTAGTACATACTGAAGAGAGCCTAAGTAGGAGCAGAACTTTCCCTGAATTGTCAAGTTTTCAGTCAGGGGAGATGGGCACTCAAGAGACAAATAAATTTCAATTAGGGAAGAATAATGCCTCCTATTCCTGAATCATAGATGTGAAAAATCTCTACGTATATAAAACAGATACATTAAACATTAGATGAAAGCTGGGAAATTTCAAAATAAGGAATGATATGGGAAATTGGATTGATCATGACAGCAACTAAATTAGTATCCTACAGGAAATTCTTTCTAGTGTTCACGGAACACTTACATATCTTTGATAAATCTCCCATACAATAAACAGGGCTGTATGTATTATTTCAGGAATATTGAGCAATGATAGATAGAACAAAGAGTCTCCCATGGCAGTTACAAAATACAAAACTTTAAACACTTTTCAGTCAAGTAGAAACTACCTGCACAGGTGAACAGAATTTCTTATCAGATTTAAAAATATATTACAAAGTTACATAGCTAACACAGTGTGATGCTGGCCTCAAAATACATAGATTATTTGGAAGAGAACAGAGAATCCAAAAATATTCAAGAATATGTATGCAACATTTTGTATATGATTCAAGGATATGTATGCAACATTTTGTATATGATATGGTAGTATTTTGAAATAGTGGTGGGGGGGGATGATTGTTCAGTGAATATTTTTGCTCTAATGCCTGGATATTTCGAGAAAATTTAGATCACTACCTACCTCTAAATTTCAAATACATTAAAGGATTAGGAGATGTATAATTGACTTAATAATTCTGGGATAAGGAGGTCAGTTTAATTATGATAGCAAAGAAAAGATAGCTGAAAATAATATTTTTCTGCCTTTAATTATATTTATTTTCTTTTTTTTTTTTAAGATTTTATTTATTTGACAGAGATCACAAATAGGCAGAGAGAGGAGGAAGCAGGCTCCCTGCTAAGCAGAGACCCCGATGCGGGGCTTGACTCCAGGACCCTGGGATCATGACCTGAGCCAAAGGCAGAGGCTTTAACCCCCTGAGCCACCCAGGTGCCCCTTATATTTATTTTCTTTTTTTTTTTTTATTAATTTTTTATTTTTCATAAACATATATTTTTATCCCCAGGGGTACAGGTCTGTGAATCACCAGGTTTACACACTTCACAGCACTCACCCAAGCACATACCCTCCCCAATGTCCATAATCCCACCCCCTTCTCCCAAACCCCCTCCCCCCAGCAACCCTCAATTTGTTTTGTGAGATTAAGAGTCACTTATGGTAAGAGCAATGTGAAACACTAAATTAGTGGTGGGAAATCTTATCTTCCTGATACACAGTAGTTATTTGAGTCTTGATGGTAGGCACGATGTTCACTTCAGTATTAAGCAGTCATATTATTCTAAAGAGAAACTTCTTCATTTAGATTTCAGAATATTGACTTGTTTTAAAATCAACCATCTTTGCTGACTTTTATAAAATGGTTTTTATAGTATCTAAGATAAATATGTGATAAATTATATTAGAAGATCTATTTTTATTGATCTATCTTTGCATTTGTAGAATAAAAACTTTGTCATGGTTTATTATTGTTTAATATACTTCTGAATTCAATTTACTGCTATTTTATTTGGAATGTTTACTTCTATGTCACTAAAAAGAGTTCGATTTGTAGTGTTTAGTTGTGTCTGTGGGGGCACACAGAGCACAAAGGCTATCTTTATTTTTTTTCAAGATTTCATTCTTTGTTTTATACCAGAGTAATATTTCTCTCTCTCTTTTTTTTTTAAGATTTTATTTATTTATTTGACAAAGATCACAAGTAGAAAGAGAGGAGGGCAGAGAGAGTGGGAAGCAGGCTCCCCGCTGAGTGGAGAGCCTGATACGGGGCTTGATCCCACAACCCTGGGATCATGACCTGAGCCCAAGGCAGAGGCTTTAACCCACTGAGCCACCCAGGCACCTCATAAACAGGCTATCTTAATTGGATTTTGCTCTTAGGCTTGCAGTGTTTTCCTACAATATGATTTTACAATCTTCCTCACTTCCCATCTTCCAGAAAGGACAGACTTCTGTTACTACAAAATTCTTAATTCTGCAAACAGCTTCTCCACACTTATACACAAGAGGAAACTGAGAGACAGACAAATTCAGTAGCATAACTTGTACATTGGAGTAGCACAACTGGTGGGGAGATATCATCAAAATTAACTTTATTTTTCTTTTCCAGTCCCCACTTCACAACCTGTACCATAGGGAAATTTTTCTCTGACTGCTAGCAGGATGAAAAATCTGGGGATCCCACAACTTCATAGCCACTTTTAGGTAATGAAAACTTCTATACTCCAACTCACAAAATAGTCTCAGTTGGGGATTGGAGCACCTCATTCCACACTTGATTGAGAATTAAATCTTTTTCATTCTCTCAATCGAGGAGGAGTTCAAACAGGCTATTGACACCTGGTATGTGGGTACGGCCAGTATCTTCTATCATTTTCTGCTTCTCCTCCCTCAGCTTGCAAAGTGGTTTCTGGCTCTTCCAAGACAGTGAGCAACAGGGAGAAATGAAAGAAGGTACAGAAAGTACACTCAGGTAAGATTGCTTCACATTCTGAGTCTTGGTACTATTTAGAGATGACTTTCTTGCCTGGGACCTTCTATGGATTCTTCAGAGGAGCCCTCTGGGTCCAGGGGCAGTCTGCCCCAAGATGGGCCACTTCAGCATGAAAATTATTTTGAGTTAGAAAGCAATAAAAATGGCAGATTCAGGCAAAGCTCTTTACTTCCCCTCAACTGCCCAAAAGAGTTTAAATAGAGGATGTGCTCCAGGGACAGAGCTATCACCGTAGCTAAATACATGATGGAGGAGATAGAAGGAACCTAGCAAAAGCTGTTTGTTCAAAGTCCTCTTTGTCGCATTGAATTTGAGTGACCCAGCAAACATTTTTTCCATTTACTTTTTTTCATATTTTTACAAATTACATTCCTTTCCTCTGAAGTCCCAAATCCGTACCCCCTTCTCCTTGGTTCAGGATGACGTATATACTTCATTTTGCCTGTCTTTGGAATTATCATGTCTCTGTGGTGTCCCACACATGCACTATTAAATTTGACTTTCGCCTGTTAATCTGTCTTATTTTGACTTGAATTTTATTAGGGCTAGAAGGACCTGAGGGGACAGGAAATTCTTGCTCCTGACACTCCCTTTGCTATGCCAGCCACTTCCTCAGGCCCTGGTCTCCGTGAGCCTCTGCTCGCAAAGCTCCAAGTAGCACTTCTGAGCAGAATTTAAAGTGGCTCAGGTCATTTTTAACCCTTTTTGGCCCAATAAGTGAGAAATATTCACACATTCTGTGCCCATCAAGGATAAGAGAACATTTCTACACAATGGACCTCCATTTTCTTTTACTTCAGGCCTTTAGCATAGCTGCTTGCCTTGAAATACCAGTGACGACACTGAAATATATACTCTGTTGCTAGCTGCTGAGGATCTCATTAAGGTCTCCGAACTGTCCCCTTTTTCTGCATATAAAGTGAGAGGCATGGGCTTTAGCCCATTCACAATGGAATAACAGTTTGGCAACAACTCTTACCAGAGAAACACCCTCTGGAAATCCACTCTACACAGGTTCATACTTTCAAAGTGAGTGAGGAATTTCAAGAGACCTGAAATCGCTCTTGAGAAGTTTTCATGAGGTCAGGCCCTTCTTTTAGAATTTCATACTTAACCATGTCCTGGCACTTCAGTTGCAATTTCAGGTATAAAGTCCTTCCTTTGAGACTGCCCAAGGTCATCTAGAAGACGTGTCACAGAAGACCTGCACATAGGTCCATAGGTCTGTTGATTCCCAGTCACGGCATCTCCACTAGTCCATGCTGCCACCTCTTCACTTAAGTCATCATTGGCTTATTATTACATGAATTTAATTTCTTATGTCTTGCACATCACAGCAAGAATTAGAAGCAAACATCATTTCTACATTTATACTTACATTCAAGAACAGTTCAAGTTAAGCTAAAAATTGACTAGTCTTACTGGTAATATCATCTTGAACTCCAACTAGTTACTATGGCAGTAACTCCTTTCCAGAAATTAACTGTTATTTGATCTTTAGATACAACACTTTTAGAAATAAGAGTCCAGAAATAGAGCAGAGTCAAAATTCTTTACTTTTTGAACTACTGACACACATATTAACTAAATAATTGAGTTAATTAATAACTAAGTTCATATGATGAACTTTTTTTAATGAGCTACAAAAACTTCTCTATAAAATAATAAAGATTGAAAATAGCCAGGACAAGGTAAATGGCTTTAACTGATATTTACATGAGTCATGTTATATTAACTGTTATTTTCTAGGAAAAATATGGAAGTCCCTGCTGAAACACAGAACACTATCTTGAGATATATTTGAAAAATACTATAAGTGAAATAGTATACCGAATTCATAAACACTATTATTATTAATTAGTTTCTACACATATATTCTGGTTTAAATATTCTCTTTGACTTTTTGTGGATTTGGTATATAATTTAACTTGATGTATAGAATACTTTTTCTCTAATTAATTACCTTAGAAATAAACTATGGGTATATTAAAAATGATAGTGTAGGAATATCTGAATTTTTAAAACATGTAGTTCAAGAGATATTTATGCACATTACCAAGGTACCCTTCACTTTAACACATATGTTTCAATAGCACATTTAAAAATACAATTTGATATGAAAGTACATGCTCAGTATAGTACATTTTATGGAAAGTATTCCTGGATAAGTTGATTTGCTATAGTTGTATCAAAGTTTTGCTTTGTCATTATTACCTGTTCAATCAAATACATGTATTTGACTATATCTATCCTATATATAGTAGCTATTATGTGCATAATACAGCCAGGTACTATGCAGCTAAATAAAGTACACTGCTCTCGTCTTCAAGTTTTTACAGTTGTTAGCTAAAGAAAAACTTCCATTGGAAACAGTAAATGATAATTCCAGACAGTAGATAATTAATGAATAACCATGCAGAAGCAAATGTAATGGGACTTTACAGAACAGAGAGAGCTGAGTAGATAGAGGAGATGAGTAAGACTTTATGAATGAACTGGAGAATGAGTTTGTCTTTCATGATTGCAGAGGATTGGAGATGATTGGAAGAGAGACTTCCAACCACACACACACACACATGCACCATGAACAAAATTATGATGGTATGAATGGCCACACTTTGTAGTTAGGGGATAGAGAATATGGAATGAGCAGAGAGAACAAATAATCAGAAATGTAAATTGGAAGGATATTTAGTAACTAAACTGTATCAGTCCTTCCATGATAGGATAAAAGATATCCAGCTTACCCTAAGGATAGGACTAATGAGTAGGAATAAGGTGAAATTAACTCTAAAGAGCTTTGGAAGGGGAGCAGCCATTGGAAAATCCCTAGAAGCCTATTGCAGGGGTACAGACTGAGGAGTCAAAAGAACCTCAGGTAGGATATGAAGTGAGAATTGAGTGTGTGGATTCCAGGTACACTGAGAAAGTAGCACTGATGGGATAAGATGAGTGTATTCACACAGGGCACAAGGAGGAGAAAAAAATATTCTAAGCTCATGTAGAGATATACTGGGAGATATGGCAATAGTACAGTATACTTATTTCTTTTATTTTTCCTGTATTTACTTTTTTACATTTTTTTTTTTAAGAGAGGGTGAGAAGTAGGGGAAGGGCAGAAGGAGAGGGAGAGAGAATCTCAAGCAAGGTCCACGCTCAGTGTGGAGCCTGACAGTGTTCAATCTCACAATCCCAGCACCATGACCTGAGCCAAAATCAAGAGTTGGATGCTTAAACAACTAAGTCATTCAGATATCCCACAGCATACTCCTTTCTAATCCTACTTAGAAATTAGCTTTCTCTTAAAACAGATAATCCACATTATTACTTTCATTTATAAATATTTAAAGATGACCAACTGCTTTATTAATGTTAATAATACAATTATAAGAGTTTAGCATGCATTTAGAATTTTACATGCCAGTTATTTATCAGTGGAATCAATTTTTTAAGTTATCTGAGGAAAATTTCCTTATTAATATAATTCATTAAGTAAACTGGAAACTATTTTGAAAGTTATGTATTGCACAAACTATGGACCATCACTAAGGTTAGATAATAAAGTTTATCTTCATTGAGTGCATCAGGCTTATGAATTTCTTTAAAACATTACTTCTTAACTGTGAGTCATGGTTACCTACTGTAGCAGAAAAATATTGCAATTACATTCACTAAAAATGCAAATACCTCCAAAGAAGTACCAGAATCAAAGGACAGCATCTTTAATGGTTATTAACCTTTTCTTTAGGCTCCCTCCCTAAAAGATCACACCCATCATTCTCCAATCCCCTGCCTCCCATCTCCCGATAATGACTCAGTGTGTTTCAGGTCCACACCCTAAAACCTAAAGCTTTTGTAATGTCTAGATATAGGGCTGAATATTAGAAATAATTGTGGTGTAATATTTGGGGATGCATTTGCTACAGTTGACTCACATTCTACTTGGGGCGATGGTACTGTATGGTCTCTAACATTCCAGAAACCCACAATACCCTGAAGGTTTTGGACTGTGTGAACAGATTGTTCATAGAATGCCACTGAAATCAGGATCCATCTGGAGTTATAAGAGTGCATCCATATGCTTTTGTTACCCCGAGAGCCCTTTGCACAGGGTAGCAATATTTTCATGAACTGATTTCTGGTTCCTGAAGCCATGAATGCTTGGTTTTATAGGATTATGATGTGCCTATCAGTAATGCCAGCTTGTCTACTAAAAACAAACAAACAAACAAAACACAAACAAATAGAAACCTCAAAAGGCCATAACTAGCTACTTTTAATCCTTTTCATTGCAACTGATGTTGAGCAAAGTTCATGGGGGTGACTAGTAAAAATCAGCCTAGACACATTGTCCTTACTTTGCATAGTCTCTAGGAATTATAGGTGTAGATAGAATTGTGTATGTGTAGGAAGATTAAAGATGTTAAAATGAGGGAGGGATATGAGAGAGAAATAAGAACCAAGATAAAGAAGGAAAGAAAAGGAAGTGGCTCAGATAGGAAGATAGCACTGAGCATTAAAAAATAAGTTCCTAGTATTTAATACATAAAGTAAGAAAGTAGACTGAGAGGATGATCTAAGAGTGGGGATAAGTCATTTTAAATTTTCCCTAGCGCCCTTGAGAACACACGAGAGAGAATGGCCCATCACATTTTGGGACAACATTGCATCCCAATTTCAGAAAGCACTCCCAGCCCTCTGTTCTATATTAATTTTTTTTCTTTCTTATTTTAGTTTTTTCTGTGCATCATATAGATGGTAAGTGTGTATGTGCTGGAATTGCTAAAGCTGAAGTCAATTTACTGAATACAATTTAAAGTCACCAATGGAGAAAAGTACATATTACAAGGATTTTGTATGTAAATATTGAAGGATATAATTTTATGAATCAAAAATTAGAAACCCATTCAATTACTAAAATTTTTATAGATTTTAAATCACTATCAAATATTTTTTATACTAAAGGCTTGTATTCTCCAGAACATAAGAGGTGGTCTTCTGTATCAAATGATAATAAGAACTAATGCATTACAGAGTACACTTACCACAATGAGCACTGAGTAAGGCACAGAAATGTTGAATCACCATATTGTAAATATGTTATATTTAATATATAAATATATAAATATATAATATATAAATATATTATATTTAATATATGAATACATAAATTATATAAACATAATATATAATATATAAATATATTCATATATTTATAAATATTTATTTATATAAATATGTTATATTTACAATATAGTGAAACTAATGAAACTCTATTTTGATTATATTGAATCAAAATCAAAAAGTCAAAAAAAAAGAAACAAAGAACCAAATTAATAAAAAATTAGTGTTGGCATATATACATTTCCATCCATGTTACTGTTTCATTCAGAAATATCTTCTACACAACAGTGTTTAAAATGATATGGATCTAGGATTAAAACTATTCAGCAGTGGACACTTCTTTATCATATCCTAATTCTTTATTAGACGAACTTAAACTTTAAGGGCTTTCAGAACTCATTACCTTTCTTTAGGATGAAAACTGATAGAAATTTTTCAGTGTCCATTTGTGCCCTACGTCTCCATCTTCTTGAACCATATATTACATATTATTTGATATTATAAGTTTTATAAAGAAAACCTTGATTAGAAATGATGCATTTTCTGTAGCCTGAGTTAAACCAAGGAGTTTGGTTCCAAAAGTGCTTCCTCAAAAACCTTGGTATAACTGCTGAGTAGGCAAACACAATTTCTAAGATGGCCAGTGGGGTGACCTCTTGTTCGGATATCCCTTCTCATCTTGGTTGGAGTGTCTCTTAAATTCAGAACTTTAAAAGTGATCATTTGAAATTAAACAAACATTGAATTAAATGCAAAAAGACTATTAGGGCATTATCTTAGGCATCTATAAAACGAATCCATTATAGATGATACCAGAATAAATCTTTTAACCGGCAATGATTCCTCTCCAGAGAATGATGAAACTTTTAGCCATTAGGGCCTGGAGTATAAATGCAGTTTTTTGTTGACCTTTTTTGTTGACTTTTATGTTTGTATCCATAAGTTACTTACTTTCTTTTCTAGAAGTATTGTCTATATTTCTCTGAATATTTTAAGCCAAGTTTCTAAAACACAAGACAAAGGCATTCTGCCTTGACGGTTCTTCTGCTGCCTCCATTTCTCATCTTCCTCTATGTTGCTCCGTTTGCACATTTATCCATGGCATCAACATGCTGGGTGATCTTTAGATCTGTCTCTGGGCTTTTCTTCACATGTTGTACTTTGTTCTTGATGTCTGACATTAACCTTACAAGGTTTCCATTTCCTTGCGCCATATTGCATTTCCCCACCAGACTCCCAGTTCTAATGAAAGGCCTCTTGTTTCCAGGGCTCTCTGAAGGACTACTACACATTGTGTGGTTCACAGATCAGCAACATTGGCATTATCTGGGAACCTGTTAGGAAAAACACAACGTAAGCTATGCCACAGATTTGCTGAACCAGAATCTGTGTTTTTAGCCATATCTCTGAAAGAATAACACATTAATAAATGAGAAATGCTGCTCTAAAGGATCCGTCCCAACTCCATGCCCTCTGAGATCTCATCTCCATGTTCTCTCTGGCTGTTTGGTTGCATGAAATAGTCTCCCCACTGATTACTCGAACGTCAAAGCCGGGACTGCGTCAACCTGGCAACAGCTGTTTGTGTCTACATGGATGCACAGAGTCAATGATTTTTCCGATCTCGCCTCTTAGTAATTTGGGTTTGGGTATTCACCCTGCCAACGTGGTTGTGGTGGGAAAAAGAGGATTGTGGCTAGGAAACAACAGACTAGGTGCTTATCTCTGTCTTTTTCTGTTCTCACTTTGAACATCACCCCCTATGATCCATGTACAAGGTGAAGAACAAATTACACATGTTTAATAGCTTCACAAAGCTTCCAAATTTCTGTCTCCCACCACACATGGATTATTATTGTGTTAAGCCAACTATTTTGATTGAGAAAAACAAGTTTCATTGGCAGGAATGGACATGTTATTGGCACAATGGGTAAAGGAGTAATCTATTCTGTGCTATTAGTAGGGATGAAGGTGTCTCCACAATCTTATTCCTAGTCCAAGTCACAAGGACTTGATTGTTAATTGGTTAGGATGTGGCTTGCTGAAGCTTAAGCATAATGTTGTACTGTAAATGCTCTTGTATTTGATAGTTTTCCATAGGTTTTAGAACCCTGGGACTGATCAAATGACAGGAAGTGATTTTATCTTATTTTATTTTATTTTTAAAGATTTTTTTGTTATTTGACAGAGTGAGACACAGCAAGAGAAGGAACACAAGTTGCGGGAGTGAGAGAGGAAGAAGCAGGTTTCCCACAGAGCAGGGAGCCCAATGAGGTGATCCATCCCAGGACCCTGGGATCACAACCTGAGCTGAAGGCACATGCTTAATGACTAAGCCAAGCAGGCACCCCATGAAGTGATTTTCAGAAGAGAAAGATGTTCTGCACATTTCAGTGTAGCATCATCATTGCATAGAAACAAGCTATCTTTCCTCAATTGTGCCTATTTCTTTCTTGGACATGTCAGAAAGCTTGGATACACCGTAAATATACAACCAGGAAGAGAGTAAGAAGCAGAAAGCATCTTTCCTTTTTGTTTTTTTTTTTTTTCCTGGAATGATGCTGCAAATTAAAATTAATTCAGAAAAGAAAGTGAAAAAATAATACGTACTATGGTTCATGATATATCAGAATTACATATATAATGAGGTAGTCTCTTCCAAATGATGTGGCAGATTGCCGACAGTCAGGTCGAGAGAGTTGAAAGCTTCTAATGGGACACTTAAAGGAGGAATTCTTGGAGTTCCTGGGTGTCTCAGTTGGTTAAGCATCAGAATCTTTTTTTTTTTTTTTTTTAATTCATTTGACAGACAGAGATCACAAGTAGGCAGAAAGGCAGGCAGAGAGAGATGGGGAAGCAGGCTCCTCTGAGGAGCAGAGAGCCTGATGTGGGGCTTGATCCCAGGACCCTGGGATCATGACCTGAGCCGAAGGCAGAGGCTTTAACCCCTGAGCCAACCATGTGCCCCTCAGCATCGGATTCTCGATTTTACTTCAGGTCATGATCTCAGGGTCCTGGGACTCAGCCCTGCATGGGATTTTGTGCTTAGCAAGGAGTCTGCTTGAGATTCTCTCTCTCCCACTGCTTCTGTTGCTTCCCTGCCTGTGCACTTTCCCTCTCTCTCTCAATAAATAAACAAAATATTTTTTTTTAAAAAAGAGAAATTCTCAACATTCTGGTCAATTAGGAATTCAGAATGTGCATGATTATTGAATCTGATTGCTGTGGATCATAGGTCAATATAAAGATGCAAAGATGTGGGATAACTAACACAAGTTATGTTTGATGTGTTATCTCTCATTTCAAAAGGTAGTTCTACTATTTTCCCAGACTGACATAAAGATCTCTTGTAAATTCTATATTATGAGTAAATAGCACTTATTCAATATTCACATCTATATAAGAAAAACATGTTGCTATTACAAAAAAATGTTGTTTTTAAGTATTGGGTTTTAATAAGATGTAATTAAACCAGTATTAAATTTAATATGAATTACATTTTAAATTAAACTATATTTCATATTAATGTTAGTTTGGGATTCCTGATTTTGAAATTATGTTTTGTTACCTATTTGCAAAGACACTAAATCTTATCATTTAAAAATGAAATTTATTTCTACAGATGTAAATTCAGGCATGTATAATGTTTAAAATTAAGAACTCATTTAAAATTATATTTCCTCCATGTATGATGAGCTTTTTCATGGTTTTGATATTGGTTACCTTGACTCCTATGCTGAAGAAATCCTAAACACAACATTCCATGATGTTGGTTCTACTCCGGGGTTTTAAGAAAGCTACAGAGACTCTACTGGTTGTTGCAATTATGTAGGAGAACTAATGTTACTTACTGAGCAGGAGGTAGGACATTAGACTTCCTATACTTCACAGTGCCTACAATGAAGAATTGTCCTGTATGCTGCATGGTCTTTAAATATTCTTTTAGGTAGACATAGGGAGTTGAAACTCCTGTTGATACTGACTGGAGCCTAGAATCTATTTCAATTTACATCTTATAATGAAGAACATCTGCATCATTTTAATATGTGCAAATTTTTCTAAGAATGCAAAACAAATATACAACAAGAGTAATCAAAATAATAAAATTTCAATGCTTGCAGCTTGGTTTGGAATTTTACCAAGATTTAGCTCACCCTCTTGGAAAATCTTGTCAATCATCAGCAACAATCCCTCATGGTATTTGAATCACTGACTAAATACCCTGCATTTAGCAGTTCTGTGTTGGTGACAGTTTTTGAAGGGGCTAGTGTCTAATTACTTGGCTATACTATCTAGTATATTCGTTTCCAAGTGTTTAGCATTTCACCCCCCCCCACACACACACGTACATACTTCATCAATTACTGATTTCCTTTCATTTGTTCTTTATATTATAGTTGAAGCATTGAGTTGATGTTTAAAAGTTCTCTATGTAGGTCAGTTCTATTACCTGTGAATTTTAGTTCAGGATATCATAGGGACATTAAGTTATGTTTTTTAGAAAATGTGGTCTATTTGGTGTGATAATGTTGAGAACAACTGTCCTAGAAGCATTTTATCTCATGGAGATTTATGTCTCTGAATAGGACAATTGTTCAGGAAAAGTTTACTCTGGTAAGAGGGCAGATGTACCTAACATGGAACAAAGGTGGGGTGTAGGAGAAGACACATGCCTACAGTTAGTGCACATTTCCTTGTTTTGTAATTTGAAATGAATCAATAAATTTCTCTAGCCCTGAATTTTCTTTCTATTAAAGTGTTGGAATTGATGAACTCTAAAATCCCTCAGACAACATTCATTATGGGTAGACATTTATTTTCATGGTGTAGAATCTATATACGGAAACCTGTGTATTTCATTTGCAATATTCATAGTTCTTCATATCTGTTCTCTTTTTAAAGCTGCATTTGAATCTGTAAAATAATATGAAATTAACTTTTATATACATAAATTTTTCACTAAGTAGTAACCTGCTTACATTTTATTTTGAGAAATGTATTAGCAACATGATAAATATTTATAATGATTGCAAGCTCTTTCTTGGCAAAACCAATACCATGGGTTTTCACTTTTCTTATACATGTAAACATAAAGTTACACATCTGTATGATAGAAGGTGCAAAGGTGTGTGTGTGTATGCACATACACAGATTTATTTCCGATATTGTGAAGGGTTCATGCAGCTGTGTATATTAATGGTTGATTTCCCTAAAGCCCAGACAAGCTTTTCTGAGTGAAATGTATATATGGTAATATATGAGAAAATTACTTATTCCCAGGTCATATGAAGAGCTGGGTGGGGAAAAGGTATGTCCACCTTTATCTTGGGGGCGGGCCAGTGTTCTCTCCTTCAATTCCCATCTCCTCCCTCTCTCAGCCCCATGCACCTTGCCACCTTCTTTCTTTAAATGATCAAGAAGAGGCCACAAGATGAGGAATTCTTCACCGCAGGTGGTGATATGAAACTGACAAGTAGTTTATAAACTAGCCCTACCCTCTTGCTTGGAAAAGCTTTATAACTGATTGTTTTAATACCAAAGTGACACCAAAGGGGGTCAAGTAAATAAATATGCAAGCCTCACCAGTTCAAAATAATAAAATTCCAATGTGTGCAAGCCTGCTTGTTGAACATATGTTGGAGGCACGGCTAAGCCATCTGGCTCAGTGTCAAGCATTTACACCAACTGCAGTCTTACAGTACCTGACAGCAGAAAAGCTTTATTCCCCTGGTGTTTGGGCACAAATGGAGAAATATTATTGAAATGATTATCTGCATCAAGACTCAGATTTGCTTTGACATTTAGCTGGCTCTGTTTAATCCAAAGGGTTGTCTGAATGAATAAAGAGAAGGGTTCCTCCAGAAGATGCTGCGAGCAGCCAGGGAAAGCCAAATGATTAATGAGACTGAAAGGCAGGGTGGACCTGCCCACCTCCACCCAGACCTCAGTGCCAAGAACTGAATATGAAATTAGTCGAAAGCTTTCCGTGGCTTGTCAGGAAGATTCCACCCTTACATGGTGCTCTCGGTTTGGACTTCTGGAAACAAAAGGAACTGATGCCTTCCCCAATATGGAAGCAATAGGCTGGGAGAGAGCTTCATGTTATAATCAGAACATTTCACATTCAAACACTTTTTGCTTTTAACAGCTCTACCGGAGGCATTTCGATATTACGTTAGGAATAGAGTCTCAGCAATCAGAAAGCTTCGGCTTGTCGACTTGTTTCTGTTTTGGCAGCTGGTTTCTAACATGCTATGGTCCTTATATCAAGATAATTTCATTTGGCTTAGAATGCTGTGTTCTACTGGTTGTTTTGTGCTGCCATTCATTTTAAAATGTTATGTGGAGCGAGTTTCTTGAAATATGAGGTACAATGCTAGATTCGGCATTCACCTTATGCGGACAAAATGCAGAGGCTAAGCCAAAAAGAGACACCTTTAACAGAATAATGGGAAATCAGCAAGAAAATATAATCCTCTTTGTCATCATAGTGGAGGAAATAATTTGGAAATCTTTATCAATCTTTATCAAATCTTTATCAAAAAGTGATAGGTTCACTGCTTTATCTGATTTTTTTAGGTATACTGTACCTTTCAGAGGGAGAGTTTTAGTAATGATTGTTGATTTAAATTTGAAATTACTTTGGTAATTTGGGTCTAATAAGAGTGTTAGACATGATTTTCTCCTCACTCATACTTTTAATTAACTTTTTATAAAGATATGAATGAATTCTAATGAACACAATTGGCAGGCTAATTGATTTGTCTCAGAGCACAGTGAGTGATCAGTATGCTGGCAGCATTGTGATATACTATTCAAGGATGTCAAACAGTTTTGGGGTTAATTTTCTGGCAGAGGTTAGTTGGGGAAACTGCTTAAAATATGGACTATTTTTGATTTTCAAACAAGTGCCTGTTTTTTTAGAAAAAATTCAGTGAATTAAAAGATATCTATTGCTTTGAATTTATGGTGTCTTTAAATTATCACATTGCCACCGGGGAGTTGTTTTGTGTATTCTGCATATTAACAGAATACTTTTACATGTGTTATGCACATGAGGATATTAGAGACAATTTTCAGAAGCTAATGCATTGTGTTTGCAAGAAGAAAGCCAAGACTGTGCTCCTCTGTTTAAAAAAATGTATTTTTAAAAAGTTGCCACAAAATCAAGAGTGGTCAAAACAAATCCTAAAAGCACCCATTTAAAGAAAAATAAAGCACAGCTCTAAGAGGTTACTGTTTTGCTAAGGATCTCACTGTAAAGGTTTGGCTTAAATAAATCCCAGTGAAATGACATTCTTTTATAGTGTTAAGAACAATGAGCGGGTGAGAAAATATATTATGACATAGTTAAACACAGGGCTATAATTTCTAAACTGCATAAATTACATGTTTTCCCCTATTATGATACAGACAGCCAAACTGAACATTTTTTGAAAGAAAATGACCAACGTATGATTAATTGCAAGCTCACAGATTTTGTAGCTTCAAGAGTAAATCAACTGCTAAGAAGTGCTAACTTGCTAAAATATAAACTAATTTTAGTCTCTAGATATTAAAATACAATCTATCTTCTTCCTCCATTGGGAGAGCTAATTAGAAATTGTGACTGGCAGAAGGAGGAGAACCCAGAGAACACCAGGATCAAGTTCATGTGCTTAAAACCTGAGCCCGGGAAAAGTGGCCAGATTTTTTATTCTTTACATTTCACATATTTGAGTTTCCTGAAGCCAGCTTATGGTAATGGCTGCTACCCAAATGTGCAAGTAACAGAAGAGAGAGTTTGTGAAAAGAACACGTTTAGTTAACATGGAATGCTACGAATATAATGCAGAAAGACAGAAAAATGGTTCATGGAGTCCATTTCTATCCCTTTCCTCAAAAGATATGGCTGTTTGTATATAACACATCTAATAGCTAGGATTTTGGAGAGGTCATCAGACCACTGAAATTTATGTCCTGAAGTTTTTATATTCTAGGAGACCTTCCAAACTGTGAGTTAGTCTTGATTTCAAGTTGGTTTTGCTTGGACTCTGTCTGATGACTCTTCCATTGGCAACTAGGGTGAAAAAATGATGGGTTTGGATATGCATGCTGAATAAACAGACTGGCTGTCCTACTCACATGTCCAGAACACTTGCTAACAATTTCAGATTTGCTATTTTGTATGGTTAGGGTCTTATTTTGCAGAATTTTAATTTTGCTGTACTTTTAAAGGTGTAAGTACACTGTTAAACCTTTTCATAATGTGTTTTGAGATTTTTCAATGGAATAAATGATGACCATGAAATACAAGAAGATTCCCAACCCATGTTATGATTTGGTGTGAATAAGGGAGTGAACTGAAATTACATAATTTCAAGGAGCTTCTCTCTTACAATAATAATCCCTTTTTAAATTTTACTATTGAAGAAATAGACCCAGGAAAGCATTTCATACTAGAAATAGAAGACTACCAAATGTGGAGTTATTATTCTATGAGCATTTTAGAAATGTTAAATTATGATAAGATTTCCCCAGTGCATATTTTTATGCACTTTTGAGGGGTAGATGTACTTATCTGACATTATTAGTTGCAGTATAATTTTAAAAGAATAGCATGGCTTTCCCCCGGGGAATTTTTATTAAATTCAGTATGCAAGACAAGAAAAAGAATTTCCCAAGTTTAGTTGTAACAAAACCTACAAACATTCCTTTTCTTGCCCTTAATGAGTAAAGATTTTATCCAGCCAGTATTCCAAACCCTCAGGTAGTGTTCATAATGAAAATGGTAGTAATTGTGAAAGCCACTATTCATAGTGATTAACAACTAGACCACCAGGGTTATCCTAGCTTTATGACATCCCTGCCATGAAATGTTGGAAAAATTATTTAAAATATCAATTTGGTTTTCTCATCTGCAAAATAAAGGTTGCAATAGTACCTACCTCACAACATTGTTAGGAGGAGTAAAGCATATTAATAGATGTAAAATAATTGGACTAGTGTCTGGCACCCAGGAAGTGCTTAATAAATGTTAAACATGTACACATTCCAAACATCACAAATATGACCAATGTATGATACATGAACCTATGGAAGCAATTTTTCCCCATTTCCAATAGAGTTCTTTGTCTGAGAATCTCTAACATGAGTGAACATAGGATCAAGAAATGCTGGTAAGGTAAAATGAAGACTATGACAGGTCTGAGAATTCACATTCCTACAGAATCACACCCAGATCTACAGATAAGAGGATCGATAGCTGACGAATTTGGCCATGTAGAAAACAGACTGTATCAGTCCTGTCTTAGTTCACATCTGAGTCATTACTGCAAGGTTTCAGTCAGAGTCTTCTGATTCAGCACAAAGAATAGCACAAACTATTTTTAAAGCACCTAATACTAATTCATCAATCATGTAAAGGTCAACAATGATAATTTAGGCATTTTTCACTAGAAGTAGTTGCTATTTTGAATGCCTACTTTGTATCGAATGCATTTATTTCAGTTGCCCAAAATATTTTTATTATTATTATTCCCATTTTAAATAATGTCTAAACATTTTCTGAGGGATTATCTAATGTATCCTAGGTCATATACTTAATAGTGGAGCCTGGATTCAGATGCAGATTTATTTAAATTTAGAGCCAAATCTATGTGCATTACATTGTTCTACCACAGGGCATGAGAAAACAGGATTTGAAATCTGACCATGCTCCTAAAATAAATAAACAAATAAGCAAACAAACAAACAAATAAATAAAGTCTCTTTTTTTGATTTAGCAATGTGAAATGTGTGGCAAGTGGATAATTTGGACTCTGGATTCCCAGTCTTTTTCCTCCATCAAGAACCTGAAATACCGAGTAAAAGGAGTGGCCCATATTATCTCATTCTTCTAAGGTTCTGTTTTCTTGTATTAGTTCCTCTGATTTCATTGCCTCAGCAACTTCCTTTGTGGACTATTTGAACCCATTCAGAAGCAGATGCTCCTTCTGCAATTCTGTACCTCTGTGACAAAAGAAAAATGTCTCTTGTATATGTTACTGGAGTCTCAAAAATAATGAAAACAAAAAATGAGGTAGGATCAATATTTGTAGATATGATACAAAGAATTGTCCCAAACAATATACCCGAACCCACAGACTCAAGACATTCTATAAGCCCAAACAGGTCAAATATAAGGAGAAACACACCTTGACCCATAGAATCAGATAACTGAAAACCAGAGGGAAAAAAAGCATAAAAGTAACCAGAGAAGAATATTGCCTTCAACAGAGCAACAATGAAAGAGACAGCTGACCAAGCAACAGAAATGACAAAAGCAAAAGACAATAGAATGACATTGGGAAGTGCTAAAAGAAAATTACAATCCAAGAATACATATACACAAAATTGCACAAAGAAATGGAGAACAAAAAAGTGTAAATAGGTAGGTAAATACAAATGGATATTGACTGGACATAATATAATAATGTATAGACATAACGCTGTGAAAACAATAATAACATGTTTGAGAGTTTCAAATATATATGTATAGAACTTAAAAAGTATATAAAGATTAAAATGCATGACAGTAATAAAATATAATTTTAAAAGATAAATGGGGTGAAAATATTTCAAAATTTCAACATTATTTGGAAAGTGGTAAAATTGTTAATTTTTATAAGACTTCAACAAATTAAGATGTATGTTATAATCTAGGTAACCACTGTGATAATATTCAGTTTTTAAATGATTAAGTTGTAGGGGGCAAATAATAAAGCAATTTTATTGATACAAAATTAAGCAAGAACAAAGGAGCATAAAACAGGTGGTTCAATGGAAGTATATGGATATAGAGCTAGTATAGTTATATAGATAGTAAATATAAACTTAAATGTATCATTATGTACTTTGAATGTAAATGGACTAAATATTGCAATATAAAAGTGTAAGATTGTCAGATGGGATAATATGTAGCAGAAAGAAAAAGCAGAAACAAGGAAAAGAAAAATTCTAGACAACAGCAAAAATAAACACAGTAAAACAAGCACGAACAGCCTGCCACAATAAGGCAGAGAGAGCTGTGTGAGTAAGCAGAAGTCATAACGTGAGTGGGAAGAAGGAATCCCGCTCAGAGTGGCAAAACTTAATGAAAAAGTGACTTACTATGAAGGGGAAGGAGGAGAAAGAAATTAATTAAATTAAGAAAGAAATAAATTCAAACAGCATAGTAGTCTGTGGAAAGTCCTATAAGATTTATTAATGCCAGAATTACTAACTTTTAAGCTTTTTTTTTTGTTTGTTTCTAGCAGTGCTATTGTTGAAGTTCATGATAATAAGCAGTATTTATTAAGAAAAGATTATATTATGTTTAGTTCACCCTATTTTCAGAGATTAGGATATACGTTGTAGAGTTTGGACAGTTTTTCCATTCCAATGGTTAAAGAAGCAATGCTGCAAGAAGAGATAGCTTCATGTTAGCTGGAAATTTGTGGTAACCATAAATCCCTTCTCTGACACATGACTGGACCATATGAACTGGAAACTAAGTTGGGACAGGAGAAACATTTAAAATCTGCTGATTTAAAAAAGTGTGGGAATGATCGAAAGATATACAACGGATTTATCTTGAGCAGTCTTCTTAAAAATTGAAAAGGGGAATTACCTGAGGTTTCTTTTATTTCATATTTTTTACTTTTTTAAAAAAAATTATTTATTTGAGAGAGAGAGAGAGAACACAGGAGCTGTGGGGGCGAGGCAGAGAGAGAAGCAGACTCCCCACTGAGCAGGGAGCCTGAAGCAGAGTTCCATTCCAGGACCCTGAGATCATGACCTGAGGTCATGACCTGAGCCAAAGGCAGTCACTTAATCCACTGAGCCACCCAGGCATCCCCACCTGAGGTCTCTTTTAATACGGATTCTTACTGGGTACGTCTGCAGTTGAGACCTGAGACTCTGAACAAGTTGCCAAAGGCTGCCAGTGCTCTGGTCCATGGGCCACACTTGCACGTACCATAGCTGGAGATGAGAGAACATAGAACAGATAATCTTGAGGGTGATACTCAAAGGCAACCATGAAAGTAGCTCCTTCATTGTACAGCCGTTGTCCCCTTTGCTCTATGCTCTGTCGAGTCAGAAGGCATTCAAAGATCCTCCTCCACTGCCATACCCCCCAAAAAACAAAACACCCAAAATGAAAGCTATCCTGGAGATTTAAGGAAACTTACAAAAAGGTAACAAATATGTACTAAATTATTTTCACCAGCTGATGGAAATCAGTGGATTTGCAATGGCTATGGTTTGTTTATTTCCACAAACAACCAGAGATCTAGGCCTGTTACTATGTATCATTCTCTTTGCTTCTCAGGAGTATCAATTTCCACTTAGGGAAACAAAGCTTCCTTAGAAAGACACATTCAGGGTGAATTGCAGTCAGTTTTGATTATGACTTCTAAAATATACTTCCCATCAAATTTCATATAAAATTAAAATCCAGGGTCATATAAAGCTGCCAATCAAAACACTGGCAAATGAGAAATGCACACAGTAAACATTTGGGAAAATAACATAGCAGTTTTCTCCTTTTATTAAATTTTCACTGAACAAATGGAAGGTGCTTTAGTGTCAGGGAAGCTGCAGGAATAAAAGGCAATGAAGTTGGAAGCAGTGTGTTATAAAGATTAAGGTAACTACATTCAATTATCTTACCCACATATTCCCCTCACCCTGTAAAACTCCTGTCTTCTGGAAAGTGTTTAATCAGTAGTCTTGAAACTGATAATTTCTAAGAATTCTTAATGTTGCCCTTATGGGTGTCACTTTTTAAATCTGTAGATAGTATAAAGAAGTCAAGGACATTAAAATATAAAATAGTTTTTTCCAGAAAACTATGACAAGCAAGAGAAATAGTATCCTTAAATGTCTTAAGAAGAATATGATTCTCATTCCAAACCTTATTTTTCTGGGGTTTAAATGGGTATTGTTTAGAACTAACAGTTGCCTTTCCAATAATCCCAAGGCAGAGGAATGAGAGGAAACTACATGGAGAGCATTAAAGGAAGAAATATGAGAATTTAGAATAAAGACACCTGCATTTGCTTCACCAGAACTGGAAAATCCAATTGGAAAATGAGAAATCATAACAGAGTCTTCAAATAATTTTCTGGAGAACTTTACCTAAAGGTAAAGATAAAATAAACGATTTAGCACAATGAGGGAAAGAGAGATTGATTAAATCCTGAAGGAGGACAACATCTTACACAACAAAACTTAATTTCAAAATGAAGGAAAGGAACAAAGTTGTTGTAACTCAGTATTGAGACACAAATAGAAAAAAAGAATCTTATTAACCCATAACTTTGAATATAGAATATTAATAATAACATGATTTAAAAATATACTTTACATTGTGTTGAGATTTTGCACATCTCAGCTGACTAAAATGCGAACTGGAATATCACCCTTATCATTCTCCACAATCACTTGTTGAATATAACTATATAACAGACTACTTTTCTAGACCCAAAATGTAGAAAACATGGTCACTCTTGGTAAGTACAATTGCATGGGGCTGAGAATATATCATCTGATTTATTCATGAATTTATTCCTTGATCCAATTTACATTAATTCAGTGAGTATCACTTTTGCACAAGAGGCCCAGATAGAACAAATAGAATAAAATAGACTTTTTGGTTTTCAAGGAACTTGTATTTCAATAAGGGAAAGAAACCATGTGCTTAAATAGACACAGTCTACAAGACATCAAAGATGAGTTACACCTCTATTAATGTCAGAACCAAGTACATGCATTGACACAGTACAGGCTCCGAAACATTTGTGGAATGGATATTTAAAGGGCTCTCAAAGAGATAGACAGCTAATGTGTCCTATTAAGTCAGAGCTGGGATTATTACTTCTGGCTGGTAGGAATAAGGAAAGCTTTCTGAAAGTGACTTGAAAATTGAATAGGCAAAAACTAACAGAACTTGAACAGAATGGCAGAACAGGAAAGAGCCATTTGGAAAAATGAAGAGCTTGGGCCCTGAGACAGAAAAATAAGGACACATGAGAAGTAAAGAAGCCCCTGGTTTGGCTTGAGTATAAAAAGTAATAAAAAGAGATTGCAATGCAGCTGTCTTGGGAATTCATGTGTAAAAAAAATACTAAACGAACATATCCCAATACACACCCCTCCAAACATTGAGCAATGATAGATATTTCCAAAAAGAAACAGCCAATTACAAGAACAAGATGAACATCTCTGTGAACCAGAAACATACATAAATATAATGAGTAAGTGAAGACTTTGCTTGTAGACCAAAGTCAGAATTCCTGGGAATTAGACTCTTATGATCAAATGGGGATTATCCCATATGAAGCAGGAGATTAGAGCCAGTGTCACTTCTTGATGGCTAAGAAAAGGGGCAGCAGCTGCCCAGGACTGTGACTGATTCTGCTGGTCAGGACATTCCCTAGGACTAGAGTTTTGATATAAGATTTAGTTCGGAATTGGAGACTGTCAATCATGGATCATAGCACCTAAGGCTGAGCAAGCCATGGGGTGTAGTTTTTGCTTCAGGGAAAAAATATAGATAAATTCCTCAGTCACTGAAATGGACTTGGGAGCAATGTTATACATCCTAGTAATATTTCCTAGACTTTAGGACTACAACCCAGACACCAATGTTGTTAAACTTAATGGGCTGAACAATACGTGCTTCCCAGGCTAATGTTACAAATGCCTCTCTCTTGCCTGCTTCTGATGTCTATGACTCATACACACTGGATATGGTCACCTAGAATTCCTACTGTCCTCGAGTGTTTCTTATGGGAATATCAGGGGCCAACACCTCAGATATTATAGGTTGAAATGGGGATTGTTGTTGACACGGTGGTTTGATAATGAGATCAGGGCATGGAGTGAGAGGTAAGACAAACTTATACAGGACTAATCTCTGTACGCTGCCATGAAAGAAGGCTTCCTGTAAAACTTCATGGAAACTGGCAAGGCCCACTGCTTAAGACTATCAATCTTAGTCAACTCCATGGCTTAGATGTCAGCCCCAGCCATGATTATCAGTGTGGAAAATCCCTCTTCTAGCTTGCTTCATTCAGTAGGAACTGTAAACCTTGAAACACAAACTTGATCACAGCAAGAGGAGCTTGTGTTATTCCAAATAAAAACACAAGCTGTGCAAGATAAGGCCTATATCAGGGTTCTATCATGTTATATTCTTGATCATGCCTTTGTGCTCAAACCGGAAATGGTTCTATCCTAACCACGCAGCTTAAAAACCCCACAAGAGTTTGCCTTTCCTGGGAGTCTGATGATAGTCTGGATTCCATTTATCTGTACTGCTATGGAATGAATGGAAAATGGGGCCCACATCCTTATGACTGACCCTGTCTCCAATTTTTCTGTAATGGATCGTGCTATATGAGGTTTGATTCCAGCCAGTATATGGTGTGAGGTGAATTGCTTGGACTCTTGTTCTCTTTTTGCTCATGAGTTCAAATCTGACTTCTTTGCTAGACTCTAAACTTGGTAGGGACCAATATATGTCTCTTAATTTGTTTTTGGAAATGGGTTTATGTCTGAATTCTTTGCTAGTCTTCAATCTATGTGAGAGCAGAATTCTTTATATCCAAAGCCTCACATGATACAGAGATATACTTCAGCAATATAGTGGGTTCAGCTCTAGACCACTGCAATAAAACAAATATTGCAGTAAAGTGAGTCAACTGAATTTTTTGGTCTCCCACTGCCTATAAATGTTACATTTACACTATACTGTCGTCTGTTAAGTGTGCAATAGCATTATGTTTTAAAAAGTAGATACTTCAATTAAAAATACTGTATTCAAAATGGTACCCATTATTTCCATAAGTCATAATTATTGTTCACAGATCATAATAACAAATATCATAATAATGAAAAAGTTTAAAATATTGACAGAATTACTAAAATTTGACACAGAGACACAAAGTGGGAAGAACTGTCAGAAAAATGGCACCAATAGATTTGTTCAATACAGGGTTACCACAAACCTTGAATCTGTATAAAAAATGCAGGTCTGCCAAGTGCAGGAATACAAAGCACAATAAAATGAGAAATGCCTATATAATATATAGTAGAGCTATAATAATTATTTATTCATGGACTTTGTGAATTTCATTTAATCCTCACAACTATTATATGAATGAGTATAAAAGTACTTATTTTCTAGATAAGGAAACTTATGAAACTTCTGAAAGGCATGCCACTAGAAAATGACCAAGTTGTGGTTTAAATTCTTATGTGTCTGACTCCAAAGTCTAACATTCCAGAGTATTGAAAAAGTCAGAAACGTGGATGTTGGTGTGCTGAAAGTGAAGTTAAGGGTCAGGATAGTATAGTTTTCAGGTGCGGGTTACCATAATCCCATGGAACAGACTAGACCAAAATCCAGTGGTGTAAAACAACCACCACCACCACCACCACCACCAGCTCTTTTTCACTCATTTGTCTGCCTGTTGCCTTGAGCTCAGCTGATCTTGGCTGGTTTCAACTGAGCTTGATTTAAAGCTTTGGACTGGGTATATGTCGGTTTCACAAAACTCTCCTCTTTTGGGGGACCAACTATTCTTCTCCTGGCAAAAGGTGGAACACAAGAGGAAAGGCCTGACTATATAAGCATACTTTTGGCTTCATGCCAGCCAACATCCTATTGGCCAAATTTCTTTTTTTTTTTTTTTTAAGATTATTTATTTATTTGACAGAGAGAGATCACAAGTAGATGGAGAGGCAGGCAGAAAGAGAGAGAGAGAGAGGAGGAAGCAGGCTCCCTGCTGAGCAGAGAGCCCAATGTGGGACTCAATCCCAGGACCCTGAGACCATGACCCGAGCCGAAGGCAGCGGCTTTAACCCACTGAGCCACCCAGGCGCCCTGGCCAAATTTCTTTTTATCCAGTGCCTGTTGGTAACACTCTTGCCAGGGTTTTACCTCAGAATCCTCATTGGTTTTCTCTATATTTCATTCCAGTCAAACCCCAGTATTAAAAGGCCATGCCCATAGTTCTTTTGGAAACATCTTCCTCTAGTCTCAAAAGTGGCATTTCAGTGCACACACACACACACATGTGTATGTGGGTGTGTGAGAGAGACAGAGAGGGTTTCGACTGGTGGACCAAGCTTAGCTTTAAGCTGTGAGTTTAATGTAGCTATGTTCCACGTGTCCTTCATTCTCCTTGGAAGGCAACTGAGGTATATTCTTCTCATGGCAAAATGTATGGACTCCAGAGGGCAAACTCAATTATGCAAGATAATTGAAGTCTCTGAGGACATTATATTTTCTAACACACCCTTGGCCAAAGCAGGTCATATGAGCAAGCCCAAAGGCAGCTGGACAGAGAAATATACTCTGTCTCTGGAGGTAGGTTGGGAGGAAAAAGAAAGAATATTTGTTAAACAACTAGAATATAATCTACCATAGGTAGCAATAATAAGTCAAATTCTAGAATTTTCATATTGGATGAAATATCCTATAGGTCAAAACAAATAGTACTGAGGATATGGAACATAGGTATAAAGGATATATAGAGAGGAAGAATCCATGAACGATAGTCCTCTTGAATCGTATTTTCTAAACTATAGGTCACTATTCATTGTTGGGGAATTAAATCAGCTTCCTGGGTGATAGCACCATTCAAAAAATGAAATGGAATAAATGAGGTTAGAATGGACTAGAATAGAAAAGTATAGAGGGGAAAAGAGGTTTATGGTGTCGACTATCTGGTTGTAGTCAGAACCACCACAAAAAGAAGCAAGATTTGGCATCAGATACTCCAATTCCAAGCCTGAGCCTTTAACCACTCAGCTACACATTTTTGTCATAAATGTTAACTTTGTTTGGACTATTCACACATTGATTCAATTTTTTAAATGTTCTCACTATCTAGGTATAAAATCGGGTTTTATAGGTTGAAGAAATCTCTTGTTAGCTCAATTACTTACTTGTCTTTGATAGGCTTTGATTATCCCTTTGTTGAGCTTTCTTTTATAGCACACAAATAATATATGCCATTTGCATGTCAAAAACTTGTTCCAATGACCCTTAAAAATTCAGCACAATGTACAACTCTTACGCTATACTCAATGATCTATGAAGTCATGGATTGTGTCTATTTTAGCTGACAATTGCATCTCCTTATGCCTAGCAGAGAGCTTGGTTCAAGAAAGATTTGTTGAAGAGTAAATGAATCAGTCAAAGAATGAGAAGATTTTTCCAGTATGATATAAATATTTCCTGGAAATGGGCTTGTCTTTCTAAGGTGAGAGAAAATTGTTGTGAAACAGCAATGATATTTTTTAGTATCAATTGATATCCTTTATTTAATCCTTTGAAATTTGTTAAGAAAGATCCAACTATTAAAAGATAAAGCCTTCTCAAATATCATAAAACTTATGTTATGATGGGAGATAATATATCTGAAGGTTTATTCCCACTGAAACCAAGGAAAATCATACTATCTTTCTGAAAAAGCATTGGTTTAAACCAGTATAAGTTTGGAATTAACATCAATGTTCCAGCAGGAAGCAAATGGCACAGTCAAAGTAGGATAATTTAAAAAGTTTCAATTAGCAATAATCGCGCCTTGGATAAATCTCAAGGAACTATTGAGAAAAGTATGCCTACGGCTTAGAAAAACCACAAAAGATAATATAGTGTCCCATGTAGTGACTTGTATACTTTACTAGTAAGAACACTTGCAATACCACTGCAGGCCTGAGGAGCAAGGGGGAAAGGCAGTTGCAGGGATGGTTGTGGGGTGAGGGCTATCTTGAAGGGGACCCATGGCCTTCAGTCAAAGGATAAAGTCACCTTTGGCAACTCTACACCCCTCTTCCATGCCTCTGATCATCCACTTGTGTTCCTATAAGGCCAAGTCAAAGGGTGAGGATGTTTGGTGATACTGTTGATATAGGGCAGCTCTTCTTCTGGAGAATGGAGTGATTATACTTGAGAGTTGACTGGTGGGCACAAGTAAAAAGATTCAGCACAGAGTCTAAACAGTTTGCTTTCAACTTAAAAGTTATTTATAAGAGTTTTGAACATTAGGATTTCTAGCAGTACTTAGATTTTTTATTATAGGGAAGTTATGGGGAAAATAAATGTAGCAAACCTATTGAAAGAGGTCTTTTAAAAAACTTTTTAAAAAACTTTAAGAAAGTAGAGGGGAGAATCCCTAATATTGATGAGAGAAGTCATACTTTCCCTGCTAATCCACAAGGTTGCTGTGGGATTAAATAAAATGTCTATGAAAATGCTATGCAAATGTAAGTTGCCTTTTTTTTTTTTCAGTGAAGAAAACAACCTTGTAATTATGCTCTTTATTTTTCCTTTTTCATTGACATTTCCAGGAATGCACAATACTGTCTTTCTAATGATCCAGTTAAAATGCAATCAAATAATTATGATATGATGTGATAAATGAGGGAGATTAATTCTGTATCCAGATGGGGGTTGGGTAAGGCTTCAGAGAAGAGGTGACATATGAATTGGACCTCGAAGAGTGAATAGGAACTCAGGGAAGTGACCAGGGAGTGGGTTTAAGCAGGGAAGGAATACAGGTAAAGGCAAAGGAGTATGTCAATCCTTGGCTGATTTGGAGAAGGAGGAGACCAGTGTTCCTGACAAAAGGTGTAAGAATGTGTGAAGTGGCAAGGGAAGAGCCTGAAAAAGAACCCTGGCATTGATTTGGACAAGACCTTTTTTTGGTCCATAGTAAGGATTTTGTTTGTTTGTTTTTACTACAGAGCGTTAGTTTGAAACACAGGCTCCATTTTAGAATTCTCTGAGGAGCTTTTAAGAAATACTAATGCCCAGGACCAATTACATTGGAATCTTTGGCAATGAGGACCAGGCATAGTTTTGTTTTTATTTTTTTTTTTAATGATCCCTTGGTGGTTTTAATACACAACCAGTGTTGAGAACCAGTATTCTAATGAATACATTCTAGACACATCGATACCTTCAGTCACAGTTGTTTCCTTGAGCCCTAGGCCTAAACACAGCTGCTTCCTGGATATGTCTACCTGCCCATACCATTCCTGACATTGCAAAGTATCTACTTCACGTTTGAAATCTCATCTTAGATGGCGTACATGTTCTTAAAATGTACTTTGTATAATATTCTTTTTTTCAGTGAATGCTATCCAAATACCCAGTCCAGAAATCTCTTGAGTCTTTCTTACCACAGTCACCAAATTCTCTTTTTGTACTTCTTAATTATTGATCCAGGCTGCCTCACTTCTCCCCTGTCATATTGTCACTGCTCTAGGCCAGGCCTCCATTTCCCATCACCTGAATAGGAGTAACCAGCAAATGTGTCCCAATTCAATCAGTTATCTATCCATGTAATCACTTCAGTGACATTTCTGAAATATAGATCCACAACTCATTCTAATATGGGACATCCTCTGATATTTTCTCAATTTCCTTAGACTACATTAAAAACATTTTAGCATAAGTTGAAATACCTTCAAGATCTGTTTCACCTTGTGCTACCTGCCTCTTGCCCACTGTTGTGCTTCTCACTGGGGTGTCCACATATGCAATCCCTCTCTTGTCAGTCTACGCCTGCCATTCCCTACCTTGACAACTCAGTTCATGCTTCAGGTCTCCATGTGGACTCTGAGATCAGAGAAATCTGTACTACCCTTATCAAGACACTTATTAGGTTGTATTTTAGGTACTTACTGAATTTAATATTTTTCTCACAATACTTAAAGTTTTGTAGTACAAGGAAAATGTCCACTTTGTTCATCATTTGCATTCTCAAAGTATAGGACAGTTATTGGCACAGAGTAGGCATTGAATAAGTAATTGTTGAATGGATGAATACATGTGCTAATCTTGGGAATGCGTCAATACAATTATTACAATTATGTATAATTCTTGGGCCCTGTCCTCCAGAAATCTATAATCTAGTATGGGAAACAGACAGGTAATGGAAAAACACAATGCATTGTGAAACATGTGGTTTGAGGTAAAGGCTATGGGGTGTTATAGAGTTCATAGGAGTAGCATCTACTTCAGCCTTGGCAGGGGTTAAGGAAGATTAGTTAGGAAAGATTTAGGTGAGGATTTGATATCTAAGCCAGTTTTTGAAGGAGCAAGTGATTGCCTGAGAAAATGAGGGGGAAGAGAAAAAAGTGTAGGATACAAATACCAGGAACAAAGAGAGAACAGTACATGGTAGAGGAACTGCAAATAGTCAAGAATGGCTGGGGCTTGGAGGGGCTCAATGGGGAGAAAGAGTTAGAATAATGACCAGATCCAAGAAGATAAAAATGGATATACACTTAGAACTTGATCTTGAGGGCAATTAAAAGCCAGTAAGAATTGTAAGCAAGGTCTTGATACGATCCAAATTGCTCTTTGGAGAGGTCATTGACTGTATCTTGGAGACCACTTAAGAAGGGCACAGTTGGATCATCAGCTAGGAAACCTGAATAGTTCAGAAGAAAGGTGCTCTCCATGGACATGCAGAGACCTAACAAAGAGACAGAAATGAGGAAGCGTTATAGGATTTGAAATAAGTAATTGTTGAACGGATGAATACATGTGCTAATCTTGGGAATGCGTCAATACAATTATTACAATTATGTATAATTCTTGGGCCCTGTCCTCCAGAAATCTATAATCTACTATAATCTAATCTATAATCTAGTATAATCTAGTGTTTCTAGGATTTGATAGGTCTAATACCTAGACTTAGAACAGGAAGGAATAAAAGAACAACACTAGCTTCTGACCTGGGCAATGAAATGAGGACTGTGCCATCTTCTGGGACTGGAGTGATTGAGTAGCATCTGACTGACTGTGGGAGCAGAGAAGTTCAATTTTGTTCCCTTGCAGCAGGAGTGCTAGTTTGCACATAGATTATTGTGATAGGTTGAATTATGTCCTCCGCCCCACCTCCCCAAAGATATTGAAGTCCTAACCCCCAGGACTTCAGAATGTGACCTTATTGGGAAATAGGATCATTGCAGATGTAACTAAAGTTAAGTTGAAGTCATCTTAGAGTAGGGAGGACTCCTAATCCGGTATCACTGGTGTCCATTTGAGAAGAATGCCGTGTGAACACAGGGCCCAAAGACAACACCATATGAACACAGAGCACAGGAGCAATTCATTTACATTGTTCCTTCCTCCTCGGAACTACGGGGATTGCTATGGACCACCAGAAGCCAGAAGTGGCAAATACGGATTCTCTCCTAGAGCCCTCAGAGGGGGCATGGCCCTGCCAATACCTTGATTGCAGACTTCTAACCTCTACAATAATGAGACAATAAATGTCTGCCTTTTGAAGCCACCCAGTTTGTTGTGTTTGCTAATGCAGCCTTAGGAAACTCATATAGATTTTTTTTAATAATGCCAGCTAATATTTTCAGGCATTTACTATATGTCAGTAACTATTCTCAGTGATTTATATCAACTAATTTAATCCATGTCACAACTTTATGATATACATACTATTATTTTTAAAAAAGAGAAGCAAAACAGGGTGAGTAAAATAAATTGTGGGGAAAGGAAAGAAATTGGCTTATTTTTGTGTCATCTGGTTAATCTCTCTTTAAAAACACTGGAGCATTCCCCAGGGTCTGCTTCGGAATGTAAGAGGTCAGCAGGTTTTCCTACTCATGGAAACAGATGTCTATGTGACACGATTATGTCACATAAAACAACAACAACAACAAAATAAAAACAAAAACCAACCAAACAAACAGAAACCAGTAACCCTACAGTGAGTAATACCTAGACCTAACAATCGTGTCACATAGACATCTGTTTCCATGAGCATCTCTGGCTGTCCCACCTGGCACTGACAGAGCTCAGCTTGAGGGGAAAAGAGGGATTTCTCTCCCAGGTACCACAGAAGATGAATGTTTGGGATGGAACTACTGGTGTACCTTCATGGTAAGAAGTACATAGGGCAGCTTATGTGTTTAGATGAAATGCAAATTCGCATGTTTGATTCCTCATACAAGGAATGTGGGAGGCTTTATAACCGTGCAGCCAATATTCCTGAAGGATAATCAAGTCCAGACTGACTGCAGGGACAGAGCCTCCCCTGCCCTTCTTCCTACTGCTAACAACCCGGGGCTCACGGAACACAGTAGAGTCCTCACTCCCTGTGGGTGGCTGCTGGAGGACTTGATTTCCTTCCTGCCTAACTGTTAGGGAAACACATTTCCTCAGAAATAAATCCCCACCATAAGCGTATATATGAGCTGAGCCTGTAAAATTATAAAATGGATTTTCACTGTGGCTTGTGGAATCCGTTTCAAAAGCTGAGGAAACAACGGAGGTGGTTTAGGCTGCCAAGACGGGTAAGTTTTAAGGGATAATTTATGTGATGCTGAGATATGGATAGAGTTGAGATGATGTAAATGAAGAGATTTTGGAAAGTATAAAGCACTGTATAAATATATTCCTATTCAGCATGGTTAATAATCCCTGTGCTATCAGCACACTGACTGAGAATTCAGTTATTTTATAGAAGTCTGTATTTTAGGTTCAATATTATCCAAGATGTCATTTTAGGAATTGATTTCTATTCCAACTAGAGTAGTCTTCTGGTTGTTATTATTATTTTTATGGAATTGTCAGTGCACATTTGTATTTTGCCGAGGAGGGCATATATGGTAACTTTTGCACCTTTTACCCAAAGATGTTGCAGTGTTTTTACCTCCAAGCATTATTAAGCTTCTTTTATGAATATAAAAGGAATATAAAAGAACAGAAAAGTCAAGGAAGCCACCCGAAATCACACAGCAAGGCAGCCATGGGAAAAACTGAGGACATAGCAGCCCTACCTCTCAGTTATGTATTCAAATCTCTTGAGCACTCCTCCTCCTACTAAACATTTTAGAATATTGTATTTATCCTTAAATAATAGCCCAATGGAGGAACTCAGGACTCAATTTTCAGTTTATAAATTCTTTAGCATAGCTCTATGTTGAGCCAGAAAAATATCACATGAGCTAGCAGATTTGGCAAATGGAAACCATGCTATCATGCTCATTAATATGTGGATGGTAATAAAGATAATCACAAGTTTACATACTTTTAGTTATAATTTCATCACTTAATTCTGTAATACCAGATATCAGTGTACTCATATTCTGAGAACACATATGTTTAAGTGTCATTCTGATTTTTAGCAATGATTTTTAATGTCCAAATGCCCAACTATTTCTTTGGGATATGTGTTCAGAATTCAAAAGAGTGAATTTCTAGGTAACCATGAACATGGAAATAAGGCAATATTTATTTATATCTCAGGAAGGTGACTTCAGGAAAATGGTATCATTGGCTCTGGCTGCTAAAATATTATTAGGCTTGTGATGCAAATATTCTGGCCAGAAGGACTCTCGCATCACAGCATCAACAGAGTCTGGAGCAGAGACCAATAGGTTTGTAACTGGCTAAGAGATGTTACATTATGTCCTCCCATGCCATGCCATGCCATGCCACGTATGAATTTATAATAGACCACTGGCATGTTTTATTACCAAGCGTAGATGTATTCTGTTGATAGTCAATGGTTGCTCTGCCTTCATAAGTGAATATAAAAAATTACAAGCATTCAACATTCACTTGTACATTTCTACTTTTATATCATTATACACTTCAAATAAAAGAAAATGACGCAATAACAACAATGACTTATAATCGACTGATTGACGTCACTGACAGTTATTTGCCAGGAATAGAAGTGGACTGCACTAACTCATGTGGTTGGGTGAGGGTAATGTTAGATTGTTACTTTGAAATACTTAGAGAAGAGTCTGGGGATCCCAAAGTCAACACAATAATCCTTTTCTGCTCTCTATAAGCAAATCCCTCTTTCAGTTACACTACTTTGAAATACTCTGTGTTAAATCTGTCATCAAGAAGAGGAAGTTATTGTAAGTATATATAAATTTAAAACAACTTCAAACATAAGTACTGCTGATTCTATGAAACTAAACTGAACTAAAACAAAATTGTCCATATATGTATACTTTTATTGCATACATATATTTTCCCCTTGTATTACATCATCTTTTTGAGATTTTGTCTTCTAAATCATACTGAAGTACAGCACATCTTTAGGCTGTGACTTGTTATGAACTCTGGAATGTCATAAGTTATAGTGATTTTTAAAATGGAATATTCCCTTTTATTCATTATCATTTCTTCTCAATTAGCTAATATACCAAAATGTCTGAATGTCCATGTTGCAATCTTAAAACACCATTGCCTCAGATGAATTTCAAAACATGCAAACATCTACACCATGGATCAAAGATGGCAATGTTGGTTTCAACAGACCCTACTCCGAAGCATTTGAAACTCATCACAATTACATTTTTAAAGAGTTCATATATCACTTAACACTAGCATTACAACTAATACTTTCTAGAAAAGTGTAGGTAATATTGAAATCTACTTTGGTGCTATGTACTACTCTGAATTTGGGAGCCACTAACTTGACCATCATACGGCCAATTTGTAGCCCTTGTGAGCCATTTCATATACCTTTCTAATACAAGCAATATTTATGTGTCACACTTGATTCAGTGAAAGATCTAAGTGAGATTTCCCAGGTTTTCAGCCCAATGGACATCAACATTATGATGTGGCATTTTATCTGCTTCACCCTCAACATTGTGGATTGGGAGGATCAGAATATAATCGGACAATATCCATACGATGCATGAGAATACAATTTGTTTTATACTTTACCATGGTAAGTGTGTTTTAAAGAACATCAGCTGATCAACTTATTAAACTCATTTATCCAAAATAAAATTTTACATTAAGGCAGAAAGAAAAAAAATGCTTGAAAAAGATTTGAAATGTTAGACAAAATGCTTTGAATCATAATGAAATTGCTCATGTGCCAGTTCAAACATGGATTTGAGGTTTATCTATGCTGCAGACAGAGGAAGAGTATGCTATTGCTGAGGTCAGCTCCTGAATTGAACATGGAAACTCAGACTCTCTGCAGCCAAAGTAGTCAGTTCAAAACTGAAAACAAATCAGTTGAAAGCAAAAATGAATCAACTAACTATTTGCACAAGTATTTAAAAATAACTGTTTTTTTTTTTTTACTGGATTTTTCTTATGATTATAATGACAGGGTTCTCGATAAAACCTCAGTTTCTGATTTTTCAAAATATACTATTAAGCACCATTGTTTTATAAAAACTAGCACCTCAAAAGAGGTGGTAAATCCCTGATCACCAAACAAGATGTGGACAGTCTCGGGAAGCAGAGCTCTGGCTAGTGGTGTGCCTCTGGAGAGGTCAAGGGGGCAGGTTGTAATGCTGGTTGGGTGATGCACTGCTCCTCCTTGGTGTGGGACCCAAAATATTAACTGAGGAATTTTGTCAAATGTTCCACCTTTAAAGGATTTTCCTCCCTTCCAGAAAAGGCTTTGAGAAGGACGTATTAGCTTCCCTTTCACAAAAGCCTTGCTAGGTTTAAGAAATATCCGTTCTTGTCTGTGTTAGCTTTTTGCTTTTCGGAGAGAATTCCCTGTGGCAAAGTTATAATCCAGATCATTCTAAATGTGTGTGGTTGTGTGGTTGTGTGTGTGTGTGTGTGTGTGTTACACACACACATATTTTTAAATTACCCTTTCCCTCAAGTTCTAACAAATCAGAAGATTTAATTATTTTAGTATTATAGCTTCTTATTTCCTACATCTTAAAAAATACCAACATCTATTTCATCTTTGCAAACCTCATCTCTTTCATCTTAACCCATTTATGGACATGTCTGTTTTGACTGGACATGATGGAGAAGACCATATTTACACAAAGGACCCGTTTCTTAAGTTGGGCATGCTATTTTATATGTAAGTAAACATCAGGTGATAGGAAATGAAATCAAAGTAAAGAAGTAGAAAGATGAAATTTGGCTGGAAAGGAGTTTTGTCTTGTTTATTTATTTGAGCTATATGGAAATGAAACGCTGCCACTGACTCATTTAGTTCTCCTTACTGTTTGTGGGCTGACTTACTGGTGGCTTTTCACTTGTTCTCGCGTTAACACACGGAGTGCGCGTGCACACACACAAACACACACACACACAATAGATGCTCACTTACTATTTATACATTATCATCTGCCATGGTCTTTGAAATTTCTGTTTTGCATTAAAGACAAAGAATTCGTCCCTCTGACTGCTTATTGAGGGTTTCCTGACACAAGAACATAATTAACTCTTTACTGGCCTAACTAATTTCTGCATTTTAAAAAGTCACCAGATATGACAAAAGTGGAGCACTCAATCCACAGGGTGGCCATTAACCGCACTCCGTTCCTGTATGTTCTCAATTCAGACCACAATTACTGTCAGGGAATTGCTCTGGAAGCTCCTCTTGTACGCAAACAGGAATGCCATTCGTTAAAGAGCACTTTCAATAAAACACAATCTATATTTTTTAATGAATATTTGAGGAAGAAAATACAATCTTGGGCTCGGAAACCTGCAATACGGTTATTATTCTTTTAATAATGTAGACTCTCTCATGTACATATGCTGACAGGTGTGGGAGAAGGAAGCACACGTGAGGTGACGGGCTTGAACGCAGAAGAAATAAAAAATCCGAGCCACGGTAAACTAAGTCAATGTTAAATCAGGGTTTCCTGGAGCCGCCTCTAGCAGACACAGCTTTCTCGGGGGTTTTATTGATGTTCCTGAGGTAAGAGACTCTCCTGAAGTCTTACAAGCTCAATTAAATATGGAAACATGGGGCACTTTGGAGATGGGACAAACCAAGAGGCCCATCTAAGACTGTCCCTTGCTCTAAGAACCTGCCACTCCACACCCAATTCTTCTTTCCCTTAATGTATTTTTAATTTTAGTGGCTATAATTTTCATATTTTCAGAGTGTTGGCTCTGATAAAACACCTAGTTGCAGTTTCTAGGAAATGAGATCAGTAATGTTTAATGCTCAAGAAAAATGTCGACAATTATTTCCCTCTAATGAATTTTAAATAGGACTCCAAACTAAGGAAGAAAAAAAAAAAACAAAACAAAAAACAAAGGCAGAAACAGAAGCACGTGCATGTGCATGCATGTGTGTGTGTGTGTACACAGTATATGCACACATAGACACAGATATATCTGTAAGAAAATTCACGAGTGGATTTAATAAATGCAGGAGCAGCTTGCTCTGGTAGCATTCTAAGGTACCCCAGCTTCACTGCCAATTGCTTCAGAGAGCAAAAGCACAAACAAGCGTGTTGGTATAGACTGAGAGTGTTTCTTTGACAGAAAAATTCCAGGAATTCTGCTACTCAAACAAACCTTCCATTGAAAATCTAAATTGTGCTTCCAGAAAACAACTGAATTTTTAAAAGAATGAAAAATAGGTGGAAATAACCTATTAAAGTCTAATAAGCTGCCAAGGGAAGAAAAAAAAAAATCAACATCTTATTACTGAAAAGGAAGATTACTAATTTAGAGTGTCCTAAAGAAAGCCACTCTTATATAAAAGCCTGCATTCACAGTGGGGTTAAATAATTTAAAATCATAGCATGCAAAATGCACTCCCGCACTCCCCACAGAAGAAATTGAGTACCAGTTATCAGGATTATTGTCAACATCCTGGTGTTAATTTTGAATCATGTTTCGACTAAGAAGATGATGGCTAATTTTGAAGTAAATTCGCTGAAAATGAATATGTATTTTTTTTCCCTCCCTTTTACGTTCAGTTTGGTTATGGATGAAACCCATGACTCGATCACTCACCGACTGACTATTTGAGACTAGGGACGCCAGGAAGAATACTTTCCACAATATCCTAAAGCAGGTTGTTTCCCCCTCCCGCCCATCACTGGCAAATGGGAAGGAAGAATTTCGAATTTCAGAGACAGCCCTTTGCTTGTGTGTGTGCCAGTCATGCATGGAGTGAAATGTGTTAACCTTTAAACAATTTGGGAGTGGATGCAGTTAATAGGTAGGACAGATAGTTACAAAGTCCTGATTAACTACAGAGCGCAGAGACATGTGGAAACTTGTCTGTGGTGAAAGGGAAGAGACAGCGCGATTATTTACCGTTCCAGAGACCAGGTCCCCGGGAACAGAAGGAGGAGATTCGGAACAGCAACATTGCCCTCTTTTGGCAAAACAGTGCACAATGTGTTTACCTCACTCGCAGGTGAAAGCGTTTCTTCAGGACACAGACATTTTCCCTCTGAGGACAAATGCCACAAACTAAAAGAGCACCAAACACAGGGAAAGAGTTCACCTATGGCCCTGGGAGCGAGACGCACCTGCAATCCAGAGGAAAGGAGCTTAAGGGAGATGCTAACAAAGAAGCTTTGGACTCGGTGTCTCCGTTGTCCAGTCCCGGGGACTAACGGTTTCTTTAACCCTCGTTATTTATCCCTGACAGCTTCGGGCCATCTGCAACGCACTTGGAATCATGTAGGACTCAGAACGGGAACAAACCGAGCAGGCGCTCGCTCTTTCGGAGCTCCGGGCGCTTCCCTGCGCGGGCACCTGCGGGCGGACGGAAGTCATGAATAGGGAGCTGCAGCCGCGGAGAACACGTCCCAGCAGCCCGAGCTTTGCGGTTCTAATGAAGCCTGTGATGAGTTAGGACAGTGAAGGAAATGGGCTTGATTACCTCCAAAAAAGGAAAAGAAAACTGTCAGGAGGAGACACAATGTTAAACTAATTAGTTGTACTCATGTCGTGGGTGCCAGTGCCACTCTGTGAAATAATACTAATTTCAGGCTGGCCCTCCATCTCTTTCTGCTCTTGTTTTCAAGTTAGAGTCCTTCTCTGGCAGGATCCTGGGGATGGGATTTTTTTAAAAGGGATAACTCTGGAGTTTCCGAATATCCAGTACACATGCAGGTGTATTGAAGCAGGTTAGAAATTAATTCATTGCCTTTTCCCCTCCCTGACTGTGAAATGAATCACCATTCCTGCCAGTCCCAAATATACCACCTTTGCTGGCTTCTGGGCTAAATATATTTGGAGAAAGGTACCAGTTTGCTGAGTGGTCACAGTTCTCTTAAGGACCAGGATAAAGCACATTCTTCATCTTCCTTTCAACGGTTTGAGATAAAATTTCCTTTCTGAAAGGAGGGTGAACCTCCTGTTCCATTTTTTTTTTTATTCGATTCATTCTCACTAAATGAACCACCAGTAAGGAGCAATGAGTTTCTACAAGAGAATAATCTAATAGTAAAATAAACAATTTCAGTGCTGAAGTTGGAGAGGTAGCTCACACCTGCATTTTAAACTGATTTTTCTTCTTTTCCTTCTGGCATTTGGGAATGCCTGGATCGTTATGTGTATGTTATCTTTATTGTCAAAGTAGGATTTGAAGGGAATTAGAGTGTAATGTTTAGATCACATTTTCCTCATAGGATTCATTTGTAAAAATGCTTGACTCACTCACTCACTCAACATTGCTCTACATAAAAACTCGGAGAAACTATTTTGAGCTTTTTTGCAATCAATTTGGAAAGGTCAGTTAATTCTATTAGTGCTAAAAGTTTATAAATGGCTTTTGTATAAATCATCTTCTTTTATCTTTGCGAAAACCCAGTGAGGTAAGTAAGGCTCTATTATTACCTCTACTTGGCAGATGAGGAATAGGGAGATCAGAAAGTTAATGTGGCCATGTAAGGGTATGCAAACCCAGGGTTCTCATTTTTTTAATTTTTGTGCTCTTTTACTTTTCCTCATATTTCTCGACCTGCCTCAAAAGCAAAGGGAGTGGAAAGCGAGGCCCCCAGAGACTCCAAATTGCATGTAAAGCTTGAAACTGTCTAGAAAAACAGTTTAAAAATTAAATGAAACTTGGGGCTTCCTGTTCATATTTAGACAGATTTCAAACTGTGACAGTACCTTAATAGAAGCACATTTCATAAGGAACCCCGTTCCATGAGGCAAAAACAAAGTTTTCCACTTTTTCAACTCCTGCAATATCAGCACGCTTCAAAGTGACAAATAAAGCTATCCATTAACATCCCTCTTCTGTCACAATCAAACTGACATTTCTCTCTCCCACATCCAGTGACACCTCACCACGTTGTATCTATCAGCCTCTGCAGGATTCATACCGGAAGCAAAGGAAACTAATCTTCGAGTGGCAGTATTTGAGGGGCACATAGGTGGCAAAAGCAATTGTGTAGGTCTGCCACCAAACACAAACAGCCCTACCCAGGTAAGCCTTGCTAGACGGCGTTGTTCTGTTAGACCATATTTTCACTGAATTCCCCTTTGAACCTAAGGAATTTGCTTACTATTACCTGTAGAAGAATATGTCCTTGTGCAAATTTCTCCTGGCCAAAATATGCAAGCCCTTATTACGGTAAGAAATAGCCATCCATGTCTTTCTGCATGAATGTGTTCATTGACCTTTGAGGCCAGCAACATAATTTTATGTGTGTGTATGGGAGGTGGAAAGAGGATGTCATTTCTTCCATGATAAAACAAGAAAAAAAAGTCAGCAAGGTTGTTGCTTTTTACATAGGGAAAGAGAAACAAATTTTTCCTCTCTCTGTGAGTGCTGACATAGACACACACTGTAGATTTAGAATAACTCGTGTGGCCGTTTCATTTTCCCATAGGAAATATAATTCAAGCAACATTCAAGTGACATTTTCCAATATGATGCTCAAGTATAAATAATAATCATTCCCAGCTTTTTTTTTTTCCTGGATCAAAATGAATCCAAAATTATTCAAATAGGTATTGCTCTTGTAATGTAATCAGTTGGTCCATAGGAGTACTTATATTTGTGGCAAATATCTGAAAAATAATATTTTCATCTTTAAAAACAATTTTTTTGGTACATCTAAATCCTCGCTGGAAAAACAAGAGGTAACGAGATGTCATTAGTCGTTACTGTCCCAGAGTTCTCTCAAGAAAACTTTATTAGTAAGACATGATGTTTTATTAATATTTTGGAATTTTTTTTTCTGATTTCTTAGAATTGCTTTCATTTCCTGACTTTTGAAATGTCTTTGAACATCTCATAAGTTGCTCAGTTTTTTATATATGACCTTATTTTTGGTTATAGTCCTTCTTAACATTGGCTATTCCGCATTCTCTGTGTGGCTTCTCACTATTTTTATTAGTATTAATTTAGTCTTGTGGTTTCAGTGACCAGTTTGAATAACAATTTATGCCAGGTGAACGAAAATAAATGAACTTCCAAAAATGAGCAGATACTTGCAAAATTGTTTAGGCTGGAGAGTAATTTGATTTATTTACATGCAGAGCTGCAGATTTTTTGATGCTTAATGGAATGGAGCTGCAGTGGTTTTCCAAACAATGTATATAGGCAGTCCCCTCATTCAGTATGGGTTATATTCTGGAAGTTCATTTGTAAGTCACTTGTGTGGAACTCAGAATGCATTTTCTCACAGTAACGATATCATAATGGTGATTAGGAGCTCAGGCCAACCTCCCTCCTTCTCCGAACGTACAATGTTGTTGAAACACCATTTTACATTTTCAGAGAAAATCTATAAAAATGATGGATGCTTTCATACCAGTAATCAAACAACACAGGAAAATAACAAAATTGAAAAGGACTATTTTGGAAATGCCGGTGCTTAAGGAAGGCAGGTTTAATTAGAGGAGGGCGAGGATGGAGATGGAGACCCTTGTGGAAACTCTGAAGGGGTCTCCTGGGCCTACTGGAGGGTTCTTGTGGTGCCCAGTGCTGACTTGCAACTGTGTCTAATTTCACTTCACAATTGGAGACTCTCCCTCACTCTTTATTACAGGTGTATCGTGAATGCTTATGAGCCATAATTGAGACCATTGTTTCTCTCTGTATTCACAAATAGAAGGAATTGCTAAAGGGCAAAGGATTAGTCTGAGGTAACTGTGTAGGAGATAGAAGAGGGAGAGGGAGGACTGTGTTTGGGAGGGAAAAGCAACCTCAAGATCAGTGACCACAATGGCCACTGAAATTTCCTGAAGGGAAACAAATGAGTTATAAATGGTGGCTGAGGGGGATATTTGAGCAGGCAGCAGGTCCAGTCCCCTGAACAGAAGAGGTATGTTATCCAGACACATTCCCACCCTGAGGAATAGATTTTATCTAGAAGAAAACTAGGGAAAGCAAAGTTAAAGTAGCTGGGTGTGTGTGTAGTCCTTATAAGGAATCCTTTCCTGGTCAGATACCTACAAGTCTGGAAATGTCTATTTTTGTCTACTTTTTTTAGGGTGTTATAATGGATCGAATGAGCTCCCTGTTTTTTCCATACTGTGTTCTATAAATTTGTGAGCTCAGAAACATATGTACATATGAAATTTGCATGTATTATACATGTATATACACATGACTGAATTCACAAATTACTTGAATTCACAAATTCACAAATGTGTATACATGTGTAACTGTATTTTTTGTTGTCATTGTCTTCTGAGCTTACTATTGAACTAAGTAGAAATGTGTTAAGAATAACTAAATTAAATAAGAAAATTTGTCTATTTTTCATACTAACTACTCTCTGCTAATCAAAAAATTCATTACCCCGTGGGTTTTCAAAAAGAGCCTCAGTTGCACATTCTTTCAAATTTACTTTTCATGCAATCAAAACTGTAATGAGCTATCACCTCACACCTGCCAGAATGGCTAAAATAAAAAACACAAGAAACAGCAGGTGTTGGCAAGGATGTGGGGGTGAATAAGGAACCCTAATGCACTGTTCATGGGAATGCAAACAGGTACAGCCACTCTGGGAAATACTATAGAGATTCCTAAAAATGTTAAAAATAGAACTACCCTATAATGAAGTAATTGCATTCCTGGATATTTATCCCCCCTCCTCAAAATATAAAAAATATTAACTTAAAGGCAACCCTATATTTACTGCAGCATTATTTACAATAGCCAAATTAGGGAAGCAACCCAAGTATCCATTGATGGAATACCATTCAGTCATAAAAAAGGTATGAAATCTTGCCATTTGCAACATGGATGGAGCTAGAGAGTATAATGCTAAGTGACATACATCAGTTAAAGAAAGAAATACCATATGACTTCGCGCATATGCAGGATTTAAGAAACAAATCATGAGTGAAGAAAAAGAGAGAGACAATCCAGGATACAGACTCTTAACTACAAAAAAGAAGCCAATGATTGGCAGAGAGGAGGTGGATGGACAGGGGGGATGAAATAGGCGATGGGGCTGAAGGAGTACACTTATTTGGAGGTGCACAGGGTAATGTATGGAAGTGCTGAGTCACTGTATTGTACACCTGAAACTAATATAGCAGTGTATGTTAACTGTATTGGAATTAAAATTCAAAAGATAGCACAAATACCCCCCCACACATTTTCATACATTTCGAAAAAAAAAAAAAAAAACGCTGTAAAATGTTGAAAGCCAAGCTACTGTGTAAACAGTGTTCTGTGTCTGTGTAAAAGCGATATGTGGAATGATATGTGCAATTGTGCACATATGTGCTTGGAATGATATGTGCATTTGAACAGAAAACTTAGCTATAGATATAGAAAGGGAATAATCCCATTTCATCCCATTTCAGTCATTTGGCCACTTTTGAAGTACTGAAAATAATTTCTTATTAAAAGTATTAAACAGGGGCACCTGGGTGACTCAGTGGGTTAAGCCTCTGCCCTCGGCTCAGGTCATGATCTCAGGGTCCTGGGATCGAGCCCCACATTGGGCTCTCTGCTTGGTGGAGAGCCTGCTTCCTCCTCACTCTGCCTGCCTCTCTGCCTACTTGTGATCTCTGTCTCTCTGTCTAATAAATAAATAAAATATTTTAAAAATATTAAACAGTATTTATGGCAAATTATGTAAAAGAGATTATTGAATAACCCTTCCCAAGAATCCTGTGAAATGGGTTCTATAGAAATTCCATGTGTCAGATGAGGAAACTGAAACTCACTGGTGTTATGTAATTTGTCCAAGATTCTACCTATGGGACCTGGTGAAGGGATTTCAACACAAATTTGCTTTATTCAAAATTCACTGGTCTTTACAGTTATGTTAATATGCTTGAAAACAGGCTAATGCAGAAAATAGTTTGTATGGGGGAAAAAAGACACATTTTCTTACTTAATCTAATTAAGCTCATTACATGAGTTTAGTAGTGACTCTGAGAGCAGTCACAACAAAGGAAGTAGTTCCATCTCTCATGATCTTGTAGATCACTTTACTCCTTTTGTATTGAGACACTCCAGTTGACTCACAAAATCAGTGTCTAATCAGGAGGATAAGGGAGAGAGCTCTGCTAGATTTTCACAACCATTATCACTACTGAAAAAACATCAAATCTGGGGTGCCTGGGTGGCTCAGTGGGTTAAGCCTCTGCCTTTGGCTCAGATCATGATCTCAGAGTCCTGGGATCGAGCCCCACATTGGGCTCTCTGCTTTGCAGGAAGCCTGCTCCCCCCCACCCTCTGCCTGCCTCCTTGTGATCTTTCTCTCTCTCTCTCTTTGTGAAATAAATAAATAAAATCTTAAAACAAAACAAAATCAAATTATTCTTATATACAGCCAGTTATACCTTTCTACAGATCAAAGACTACATTTTTGTTAGACTAGAGACATGGTTGATTGATGGAGTTACATAGTATTAAATTGTCACCAAGGGTATTTATCATGTTTGGTTTCTTTCATTATTTGCCTTAAGTCATATTAATAGACTTCCCCAGGTGACTATGACTTACTAGACATACATGTTTCCTCCAGTCCTTCCCAAGACCCTCTTCCTACCTGAATAAAGCAGAGAATTACAAAAAGAAATAATCTCCAAATGCAAAGAGATTTGTGAGGTGAGTCCAAAATAAACAAGTGGTTTCAGCAGATTTCAGAAGGACAGAAAACAGATGAGCATGAGTGAATGGATGAAAAGGGAAAGCTGCAGCTAAGACACATGACAACGGAACCTGCCGTGAAGTCTGAAACCTCTTTTCTGCCAATGGCATTACTGGGAAAACCTGGGTCCAGAGTTAGCCCCATATGGAGAGGCCTGGTCTGAGATTCAGGGATGAAAAAAGAATAAATTAAAATCCTTTATAAGGCCTAATGCATGTATGGTTCTATAGGTAGCCAGCATTTACCTCCACGTAGAAAACACATAGGTCTTCTCTAAATATATGGCCTAAAATGTCTGTTGGAAACTAAGTCTTTGGGACACTGGATCTCTTCTCATTCCTGAACTCAAGACATTCCAAAAAGAGTTAAGTCTCTCCCTGAGATAGTCTTCTTTGCTCTTCCACACAGGACTCTCAGATGGAATTCTCCCTCAGAGGTGAGACTAGCAGGAAATTAACCCTGTGGACGTATGACACAGGTAGCCCATAGTAGCTACCGATTTCTTCAGTCTCATCTGTAAGTTATTACTAGGAAGATAGATACCAGTGACACCAAGAGAGAGACTGAGGTAAACAAACAGAAAAATGAATACAGCAGGAAAGAAATTATCCGAAGAACAGCAAGGAATTTAATATACACTGATGCATTGCTACTCAAATGTGGAGACAATCTAAATGTCCATCAACAAATGAATGTATAAAAAATGTGGTGTACACACACACACACACACACACACACACACAGGAGTATTAGCCATTAAAAAGAATGACATCTTGACATTTGCAGTTATATGGATGGATCTTGAGGCTATTGTGCTAAGTGAAATAAGTCAGACAGAGAAAGATAATTATCATGTGATCTCACTTAGATGTGGAAACTTAAAAAGAAAATGACAAAAAAAAGTTCACAGATACAGGGAACAGATGTGTGGTTGTCAAAGGGAGTGGAGGGTTGGCAAAATGGAGGGAAGGGAGTCTAAAAGGACAAACTTTAGGTTATAAAATAAATGACTCATGGGGATGTAATGTACATGGTGACTATAGCTAATAATATACTGTATTGCATATTTGAAAGTTGTTAAGAGAATTAATCTTGAAAACTCTCATCACAAAAAATATTCTGTATGTATATACTGGATGCTAATTAGACTAATTGTGGTGATTGTTTTGCAACATCCACAAATACCAAGTTATTATATTGTCTACCTGAAATTAATATAATGTTGCATGTCAATTATGTCTCAATTAAAAAGAACCAATCAAAGAAAAGCAAACCAAAGATAATCCCAAATAGAAAGGCAAAGAGATAAAAATTACAGAAAACAAATAAGAAAGAAACCAACAACCCAGGAAATTCAGCATCCACTGGTAAGTATTAATTAAAACAAAACAAAACAGAAAGAAAAAAATAGTGAAGGTAGGCACAGGGAGATTATCAAAATAAAATAGAGGAGAATTTTCTAACAATGGGAAAAGATTAAGTTTTCTGATTAAAAGTATACCTTACTGTCCAGTGAAATGAATTTTAGAAATCCAATCCACAGGTGAACATGTAGCTTTCAAATTTTAGGAAACAAATAGAAGATTCTAACATCTTCCAGAGGGAAAAACAGAAGAAATATGAAGTATCTAAGTGGATTCTAGAATACTATATGGTCCTCATTTTTCTATAAAAAATATACATACACATATGTATTCAAGATACAGTTTTACTGGGGCGCCTGGGTGGCTCAGTGGGTTAAGCCTCTACCTTCGGCTCAGGTCATGATCTCAGGGCCCTGGGAAGGAGTCCCACATCTGGCTCTCTGCTCAGCAGTGAGCCTGCTTCCCTCTCTCTCTGCCTTTCTGCCTACTTGTGATCTTTGTCAAGTAAATAAATAAAAAATCTTTAAAAAAAAAAGATACAGTTCTACAACCAATTAAACTTTTATTATAGGAGGACAATATAAAGACACTTCTATACCTGCAAGAATTTATAAATTTTACTTTTCCTACAGACTCTGCAAAGGATGTTAAAGATAGATGGCAGAAAAACAAGGGTATCTTGTACCCTCTGCGAATGAGGAAGAAATGGGATTGATCCAAGAATATGTGGTTCAACTCAACTGAGCAGAGTAGGCGGGATGACAAGTACATTCAAGTCCACCAACAACCAGTCAAAACTGCGGCCTGAGGCTAGAAGTTTCCGAGAAAAGCTTCCATGGAGAAACCTAGACTCAATAAATGAAGAACCTGAAAAACACTGTGGCTACAAAAAAGACAGGTAATATATTTTTAAGAAGGAAATAAGCTTTAGGAAGAAAATATTTTCAAGAAAATCATGATGATAGGATTACCTTAAATCCATAAATGTAGCATGAGAAAATAGATCCATCTCTGCTGTTGTTGTTGAAGTTAGGAACGCTTTCTCTCAAGTCATCCAGAGGTCAGAAGAGTTGAGTAAGAGAGGAAGGATTTTATTTCTAGAACACTAAATGGCTCAGCAGTGAAAAATCTTTACATAGTCATAATGATGTAATGCTTTATAGTTTTTCCAATTTGTAAAGTCAATCTGGCTGGCGTTTGGATGACAGCTTTGCTAGTAGAATGGTGTTCATGTTAATAATATTAACAAGGTAAAAATGGAAGAGCAATAGGAAGAAGGTAGGATATGGAAAGTAAGAGAAAAAGTAAAGAGGAGCTGATGTCTTTATCAGATAAAGTGGCGAATGAAGTGATATTTTTGAAAGTGACACATCAGACCTCACACCAAACCAGTGCAAGTTAAAGTTTTCAAATAACTCCTCTATTCAAGCCATATAGTAATTTTTGACAATATGAGTCCATGACCTGCTGTTTATAACTCCCCTGGAAAAGTCTAGTTCCCCTTGATCTCAGCTGTGGTGAGAGTGATCTAATCACCAAGTTGCCACAATCACTTCTTTCCTGAATAGGCAGAATAACAAATTCCCCCCCAAAGACGTCCATATTTAATCCTCCAAATCTATGAATATTTAACCTTACATAACAAAGCATTATTGGCAAATGTGATTAAGTTACGAATATTGAGATATGATGATTATCCCGCATTAGCTCATGATTCTATGTAAACACAAGAGGGATTCCCTTATAAGAGGTTAGCAGGGTGGTTAGAGTTCACAGGAAAATTTTAAAGATGCTACACTGTTGGCCCTTGAAGAAGGATTAAGGGTCAGGAATTCAGGTGGCCTTCAGAGGTTGGAAGGGTCAAGGAACTAAATTTTCCATTAGAACCTCCCAACAGAACCGAAACCTGCTGACACTGATTTTAGACTATTGACTGCAAGAATTATGACATAATAAACTTTTGTTGTTTTATGACACAGTTTGTGGTAATTTGTCACAATATTCATAGCTCTTCAAGAAGATGGATTTCTACCATTTCTCTGTTCAAGGTTACTTGGACATGCTTGAGATCAGGGACACTCTTCAAACTGGAGAGTAAGCTGACTAGAGCTATAACAATCATGGGCTGAGACTAAGGCCTGTATAAATTGAAATGGATTTCCAAGAAAAGGGAGACAGAGATTCACCTTGCATCTGAGGTCTGGGGCTAGCTTCTCCCACTAGCTCAAGTATCTGGATTTGAAATATTTATAATTACTCTGCAGGACGGGAGTAATATACTTCCAACACGGACCATACTGCCCAGACAATGTGTAGTCAACTGAAGAAATTCAGACAAAAATAACTGGGGGTGGTGAGGGAGCAGAAAGCTAGCTAAGGACAATGCACAGGGCTAACACCCTGTAAACCACCCCCCACCCATGGGATACATGTGACATTTCTCCAGAAGTTCCCAACAGTCTTAATGTTAATACCTTGCTGGTGGGAAATACAACCTCAACTTGACAATGGCAAGGCCTCCAGTATCTTGTAGGTCCTCTTTAGCGTATGAAAGTGTTTTTGAAGACCTCCCTTTTTGTGGTGTCTAAGTGGCTCAGTCAGTTAGACACATCTGCCTTTGGTTCAAGTCATGGTCCTGGGATCCATCATATATTGGGCTCCCGCTGGGAGTCTGCTTCTCCCTCTATCTGCAGCTCTCCCTGCTTGTGCGCTCTCTCTTTCTGACAAACAAAGTCTTAAACAAACAAATAAACAACAAAATCCTCCCTTTCCTTACCTCCCCCAACTCCCAAGTATATAATCAGCCATTATACTTATGTCCCTATATTATGTCCCAATATAGGGACACCTGGTTGGCCCAGTAGGTTAAGCGTCTGCCTTCCTTCCACTGAGGTCATGATCTCTGGGTCCTGGAATCAAGCTCTGAACCTGGCTTCCTGCTCAGCAGGGAGTCTGCTTCTCTCAATCTCTCTCTCTCTCCTTCTGCTCCACACCACGTGTTCTCGCTCTCTCTCTCAAATAAATAAATAAAATCTTTAAAAAAAAATTAAGAATATATTAGGAAGTAGGGTGCTTAATTGGCTCAGTCAGTACAGTGTAACTCTAGTTATCTGAATTGTGAGTTTGAGACCCATGTTGGATGTAGAGTTTACTTAAAAATAAAATCTTAAAAAGAAAAACAATATGATTGGAAGGAAGTAGGTGGTATTCAAATACACTTTTTTTTAATTGATGCAAAAAGTAAAAAGTGAATATCTTGGAATTTTTCATAAAAATCACAGGTATTTCTGAAAATGTATGGAACAAGAAATACAGGTTGAAACATTTCAGTTAAGTTTAGATATTTAGCTAATATAAGATTCAAAATTTACACATACTGAGGAAAGAGAAAAAGGAGGGAGTTAGTGTGTATGAATTGAATAGACAATTCAAAGAGATAATGGATTCATTGAATTCAAAGGGGTGCCTATATGGAAGGTGGGATTTTAGTTTGAAAGGGGTGGAGTAGAAGGCTTTTTTTTTTTTTTAAATTTCTCTATTATTTTATTTGTTAGACTTTTTTTTTTCATTTACAACAAATTTACAACAATTTTTAATAAAAAAAATGCATGCTGTAAAAAAACTCAGGATTCCATTTGACAGACTCTCAAAAAGACACAGCTAAGACATTCAGAAGTGTTGTGCACTGCAACAGCTTCTACGAGTTTCTAATTCCAATGCTTAGAAAATCCCTGAATGTTCCAAAACATACTATCGTACAGTGGATGATCCACATTAATATCCCACATGTGTATTCGACTGTTTGCCTTAATATTGAATATACTGTTTACCTCACACTAAAAATACAGCCAGAAGCCTTATTTGTGATTTTGGCATAGAAGGGTCTATTTCAATGTCAAAACTGAAGAATGCTGATTCTTATGGAAATCTCCATAATTAAGTCATTTCAAGACAAGACCGTGCTGAAGATCATATTCTGTTGTGTTGGTATCTTTTCTCCCCTCTCTTGTCCATCCAGAATCTACCGGCTGGGAAAATGTAATTGAGAGAATGTGGCGTTTTCTCATAATGTCCATTTCTGGGGACGCCTGGGTGGCTCAGTTGGTTGAGCAGCTGCCTTCAGCTCAGGTCATGATCCCGGCATCCTGGGATCAAGTCCCACAACGGGCTTCTTGCTTGGCAGGGAGCCTGCTTCTCCTTCTGCCTCTGCCTGCCATTCTGTCTGCCTGTGCTCACTCTAGCTCCTTTCTCTCTGACAAATAAATAAATAAAATCTATATAAAAAAAAAAAGTCCATTTCTGTGGTGGGAAGGAATTTGAATGGAGTCTTTGTTTAAATTTTGGTAAATTTTTATCTGTATGCAAATTTAAATAAAATTATGTTTTTTAAGCTCTAAGGGCTGTGTATTTCTCATTTTAGTCTATTTCATTCCTCACAGTTTTTCTTTTTTTTTTTCTATCATATTTCCTTCTAATTTATTTTTAACCAATTTTTTGCAAATAAAATTTTATAAACATATATTTTATCCCCAGGGGTACAGGTCTGTGAATCACCAGGTTTACACACTTCACAGCACTCACCAAAGCACATACCCTCCCCAATGTCCATAATCCCACCCCCTTCTCCCAAACCCCCTCCCCCCAGCAACCCTCAGTTTGTTTTGTGAGATTAAGAGTCACTTATGGTTTGTCTCCCTCCCAATCCCATCTTGTTTCATTTATTCTTCTCCTACCCACTTAAGCCTCCATGTTTATTTGTTAGACTTTTTAAAAAATAAAAAATAGAAGTAAGAATTCAAGTGAATGTAAATTGCTTATGATAAATAGGGGTGCATTGGCTAAAATACAGCAACACTTAACTTTCATTGATGTCAAAGCATTTGTTTATTCTAAGAGTATTGTGAAATTAAATTGGGTAGTATTTGCTTTTATAGAATATAGTTTGATTTTGTAAGTAACAGAGTTGTTTCTATTTAGTTTGAAACTCTGTTTCCTGAAAGCCGGGAGGTTTTCCTACAACTGAATGTGGTTTAAATAATTTCTTCATTCTAATTAGATCTTCCTGTTAAAATATGCAGAAGGAAGAGGTGAACAAAATAAAACCAGCCGGCTTTAGGACGAGAACCTGAAGATACTGATATTCTCCACATGGGTTTTAAGACAAAGTTAAACTACTCAATTCCATCTTACTAAAACGTTTCAAGAAAGATTGAAACAAATGTCCTAAATTTAGATTCTCTTTAGGGATTGGTCATAAAAACTATTGAAAAATCCCTGTGTTCTTCAGAGAGAATATATAAAGCTATCTGATATATTTTAGTCAGCTTTTTTCTAATGTTTACTTTTTTTAATGTTAAAATAATGCTTCTTTAAAGATTTAGATGTTTAAAAAAATTAAAAGCAAGGGAAAATTGACTCTAAGTTTCATCATATAATTTCAGTTTTTTGTGAGTTTTACTGTGTATATACTCTTCTTCTTCTCTTCATTTCCCTTTTTCTTAAAATCACCATGCATGTGATTTTATTTACTTGCTTTTAAAATTTATTTTTACATACTTGTAATGAACTATGTATAAAATTCTGTCCTTTTAAAGTAAGTTGTTCATCTTCATTAAACCCTTTGGAAAACTGCACACTTTATTTTTAGTACAAAACTATTGCATTTATTTGTTCAATGAATATTTCTTAACACATGCCAGGCACTGATTGTTCCAGGTGCTAGAGAGAGAGAGAGAGAGAGAGAGAGAGAGAGAGAGAGAAACATCTTCCTGCAAAGAGCTTACACTCTAAAGGGGAAAAGCTCACACTAAAGATAACAGTAATTTATATACTATGTTAGAAAGTGGTATGTACTTTGGAAGATGTGTATCTGAATAAGACAAATGAGGGGTGCTGGGGCAAGGTTCCAAAACAGGCAGAGAAGAACGACCTCACTGAGAGATGACACTAGAGCAAAAGCCTGGAATTAACAAGAGAGTGATGAATCTATGTTGATACCAAAGGGAATGCTGCTCCAGCCAGAGTGAATAGCAAGGGCAAAGTCCTTGAGGTTGGAGCCCTCAGGCATATTCAATGAAAAACAGAGAGAATAGAAAAGGGTGATCAAAATGAAAGGCAGTGGAAAAGCTTAGAGATGTAATGGGGGATGGGAAAGGAAGGGGCAGGTTGTGTTGGGTCCAAAGCACCGAGTTCTTTGACCCTTAGACTAAGAGGAATGGAGAGTCAGACTCACGGAAATTAGTTTCAGAGGAAATTTGAGCAAAACATTTAATATTTAAAAACTAAACTAAAGAAAATACTACATGTTGTATTGTAAAGAGAAAACTTTCAGGTTACTTCAGAATGACCTTTCAATCTTTTACTTCTAAAACTGGACTCTTTACAGTAACATTCTATTCAAAAATGCTCTTGGAGGAAAATGTAATATGATGTGTCACTGAGTTATGACTCAGCAGGGCATTTATTCTGCCCTTGATAGAATCTTGAGACACTTGATGCCAGGACATTCTGACTATGGCCTCTGCTGTGGAATTCTCTGTTTGGCTTGTCTTTTCACATAAAATTAATTGAAAAAGTATGTTTTTGCTGCTGTTTCAACCACCTGAAAATACACAAATGCAAAGTGTTCTTGGACTTCTCTCATCTTCCTGTGTATTTTGTTGATGGGTAAACAGAGCAGTAAGATCAACTGGACTTTGGCTTTATGATGAGAGTGGGAGCCATACAATCTCTAAGTTGTTGTGTTTCTACTTGCATTAATGATATTTGGGATACACAGAAGTATACATAAAGAATCTATGTGAGTATGTTGACAGTGGTATAAAGTACACCCATGTTCTATTCTGTCTTTTCTAATTGATATGACATTCACTCAGAATACTGAGTACTGACTCTGTGTCTGGGACTGTTTTAGTCACCATAGACACAAAAATGAATGGCAATCTTCTTCCTTCCTTCATCGAGTTTAGCTTAGCAATGCAATGCAGTGTGGTAAGTGCTATAGCGATACAAGTACAAGAGCAATAAGAGCATATAAAGGGAGCATGTCATCTGATTTTGAATGTGCAGCATCATGCAAGGCAAGTTTCAAATGCTGTTAGAAGGCCCACATGCTTGCACACAAAAACACAAGTTAGATATTTTCCATCTTAAACACCTAAGATGGCATACCCACGGAGCTATATTTTTCTACTAAGCAGGCTTTTGTTAACTAGAGGAATAGAGCTAGCTCTTGTTCTAAAGGGATAGCAGAAGATGTCCTTGACAAACTGAACAGATATTTATCATTTCCACAGATTTTTGCCAAGTTTTGGAAGCCCTACTTCTTCCACTCCTTAAAAACTCCCTATTCCTGGCAGAGTTTTAACCTAGGACATTATTATAGCAGCTAGTACCAGATTTCCAGATATTTGAAGTCAAACATATAACTGATTCTGATCAAGGGACAGGTGGGTCTCGGCAGGGGTAGAGAGGTATGGGGACTATGTGATCAGGTTCACAGAAATCCCCAAAATGCTGAGGTGTAAGGAAACCAGAGATACAGGAAAAAAAACAGACCACCCTGCCCTATGTCCCGGGGCAGGGGGTGTCTTTTTTTATAACAGTCACCTGTGACCAAAAAAGAATAACCAGACCATAAAAAGAAGTAAACTTAGTAATTAAGTAATTAGTAAGCTTAAAGATGTTGTAACTAATCCTTGAACAATGGTGTGGCCAGTAGAGAAGTCAACAAGATTTAAGAACCCTGGTCAGCCTTCCATAAAAGACCCATCCTAAAAGCCCATGTTGGTAAACCTGTTGGGGGTCCCTCTCAATCATGAGAGTTTTTTTCTGTATCCTTGCTCAGTAAAACTCTTTCCTCACTTTACTCATTGTCCTTTGTCTGTGAGAGTCATTCTTCGACTCTGTGAGACAAGAACCTACCTATCCCCCTTCAATTTCACCATCTTGTATACTAACATTGGTGCAGCAATTGTATTACATGTAGATGTCCAGTAAGTGACAGCCAAGAGACATTTTGAATGGAAACCTTCAAGTTCTACAGAAAAAATAAAATTGACTGCCTCAAAGAAACAGGTTGGACAAACTGGGATTGGGATTGTCAATACAAATGTCAAATTAGCAGCAGAGGACAAGCTTCTGATTTCCTCTTCTTTGGATGCCCTCTGGAAATTAGATGTCAGTCCCACTGCACTGTCCAATGGTGATGGGAAAAAGAGTGTACACAGCGACTCATAGTTGTCTACTTAGCCTACAGCTGCGTTATGTTTTCCTAATGTAGAGTGTTCCTGTTTTAAAAATCACTTTACCTCCATATAAAACCAACAACTTTCCCTTGTCTTTTGTTGCCAAATAGCTGGGATTTTGTTTTAGCAAACTTACAAGGTAGAAACATTAAGTCCCATGCATGCCTCAGAGGAGAGAGAATTGGTCAAATATCCGATGAAGACCCAACCATTGCCATATTGGAAGGTTCATGCTTTTGAATAGAAATCCCTGTATGTGCTACAGACAAATGGAAGGAGAGAAGTCTACATGGAGCCCTGAAGGACAGGAGGAGTTGGTCCAGCAAGAGGGGATGGAAGTGCATTTTAGGCAGGGAGAACAGCTTGTGTTACCTAGAACCCAGAGTGAACACAAGAGCTATAAGTAAGTGAGGTTTCACAAATTCAGTATGCACTGAATAGATAAAGTAAGAGAACACTGTGTAGCCAGACACTGAGGACTGCATGACCTCTTGTAGAATTAATGCCTGCTAAATGTGTAAGTTCGCCCTGGCCAGTTGCAAGTCATCTAAATTGTGATTACGGGAAATTTGTGATTTTTAAGAGATATGGCAGAACTCGCTAAAATCATTTTCTAGGAGAAGAAAATCTTGGGCAGAATCTTATTTTTTCAAATTTTGTTTTATAGATTTTATTTATTTACCTGAGAGAGAGAGAGAGAGAGAGAGAGAGTGCAGGCACAGAGGAAGAGAGAGAGAGGCAGACTCCCTGCTGAGCAAGGAGCCCAACGTGGGGCTCAATCATAGAACCCTGGGATCATGACCTGAGCCTTAGGCAGATGCTTAACCCACTGAGACACCCAGGCACCCCTCTTGGGCAGAATTTTAAGTCCTAGGATATTTTCATAGACTATCGATGTAAATAAATGTATATATCTGCCTATCCTCCAAATACTTTTTATGTGGGTGAATCTACGTATCAAAATGTTAAAGATACGACACTATAAGATAACTTTAGTGTTCAGAGACATATTATATAAATGAAGAAGTTCTTACCCTCAGAGTAAACAAAATCTCTCTGTAAAATATTTTTTCTAATATTTAGATGGTGCATTATTCTTGACTTTATTTTTCTCGTATGTTACATTTTCTGGAATCTAAATTAATCTATTTAGTTTTCTTGTATTTTGAAATCACATACTAGGTCACCTCAAACTGACCCTTTTTTACTGAGAATATCATCTTAACATTTTCAGTGGAATGCACATTCCAAAGGGTTGGTATCATTTCTGTTTTCTCTATCTTGGGTCCCTTGTTTGCCAGCAATATGTAAGTGCATGATATTCGCTTGGAGTGAAGAACAGTGTATTTGACATTAGGCTGGAGGGATGGTGTCTTTATAATTATAATAGGCTTCTGACACATGGCCTCAGTTATTCTACAGAGTGCTGTATGCTGGAAAGAAATGTGGGCTCTAGGGACTTAGATCTCAGCTTGAAACCTAGCTCTTCATTTAAGATTAAAAACTTAGGCATATTAATTGCCCTCTCTAAGTCTCAGTTTTCTAATGTGCAATGGGAGTAAGGCCATCACTACAGGGATATTTTGAATATTAAAAAATTAATGAATAGATACAAAGTGCTTGCAATGTGGTTAAGACTCAGTAAAGAACAGTTGTGTGACAATGATAATAATTAGCACAGTATCTACCAAACCAACAGTATTTTCTGCAGATTGAGCAAAAAAGTTAGCAGTCTAAAGAAAGTATTATCTTTTAGCAAGATATGTGATACTTTCTTATAAGTAATTTATTTGAAATTAAGAATGAAATTTCATATATCATAAATAAAAAATTCAAATGCTTCCAATTATACATAAGTAGTTGTTGGGTATATAATAGATAGAAGTATAATTTGAATGATTTTAACATTTCTATAAAACCTAAAAGGTAGTTTTATTGCTTCTTCGTTTCTGGCAGTTTCTCCATGTTGCATTGTGTATTAAGCTCAGAAATGTCCCATACCTACACTTCCACTTTAATTAATGAAAGATTACAAAATGACTTATAAATCAGTTAGCATAATAAAAATGAGTAATCCTAGTCTTGATATGATGATGTTTATTAATTTCTAATTACTTACAGTGCTACTGTAGTATATATAAGATAGAGTAGAAAGTACATAAAATCATCTAAATCATCGAACTAACCCCAATAGGGTTGCTGTGTCTTCCATCATGAACAAGCAAAAAACCTGAATTCAGAATTGGAGTCAAGATATTTCTTTCTTAGAATAAGAGTTATTTTGCAGTATTGATATATATACTATGTCAAGAACTACAAAGAATAACCCCAAGTTATTCTTGGGACAGCTTTTTCTTCAGATGAAATAAAATCTATATAACCTTGGCAATCAGGGGAATAGTCAAAAGCAAATATATTAATTTGCAATAGACAAATACAAAGAATACCAATAAGGCAGAAGACCTCAAATATAAGAAATACCAAAAAATCTTCCAGATAAGGGACCAAAATTTTAAAACCACATTCTTCCGCTTATCTTTTAAAAATGTTTTTTTTTCTGGAAACTTTCATACATATAGACAAAATAATGTAAAGATCCTCAGTGTACTCATCACATAGCTTTAGTAATTATCATCTCCTAACCAATATTGTTTTATACCCCAGCAACTTCCTCCTCTGTTTGCTAGATATTTTGAAGCAATTCCCAGGCAGCATAGGATTTCACATATAAAAGTTTAATATAGGGGCACCTGAGTGGCTCACTCAGTTGAGCATCTGACTCTTGAACTTATGTCTTGTGAGTTCAAGGCCCACATCAAGCACCGAACCTACTTTTTTTTCTTTTTTTTAAGATTTAATTTATTTATTTGAGAGAAAGAGAGCACATGAGAAAGTACAAGCAGGGGGGAAGAGCAGAGGGAGAAGGAGAAGCAGACTCCCTGCTAAGCAGGAAGTCCAATGTGGGGCTCTATCCCAGGACCCTGGGCTCATGACCTGAGCTGGAGGCAAATGCCTAACTCACTGAGCCACTCGGGCACCCCAGCATTGAGCTTACATAAGAAAAGAAAAGAAAATTCAATATGAAAGTACAATTTTTGAAGATGGGCTCATAATACCATATTTCATTTAATAGTTACTAACAATGTATCAGTATCATTTTATAGCCCATTGGTGTTTAAATTTTCCTACCTGTCTCATATGTATATGTGTATCGATCTTACATATTGATCTTTTTATTGCAATTTTTTGATATGTTTCTTTGTGCTCTGATATTTAACCTAAAGCCTTGATCAGATTTAGTTCATCTTTAAACATAATTTTTATTTTTTCCAGTTTTATTGAAAAATAATTGATACACATCACTTTATAAGTTTAAGGCATATAGCATGATGGTTTGATTTACATCTGTTGTGAAATGATTACCACTATAGGTTCAGGTAATATCCATCTTCTCATATGGATACAATAAAAAGAAAAGAAAAAAGAAAAAAATTCTCCTCTTGACAAACTCTCTTAACTTTCCTGTATATCCTATAGCAGTGTTAACTATAGTCATCATGTTGTACATTACATCTCTGGTACTTATTCATCTAAATTGGAAGTTTGTACCTTTTGACCCACCCTTCTCCAATTTCCCCTCCCTCTACCCTCTGCTTCTGGTAACCACAAGTCTGATCACTTTTTCTATGAGTTTATGTTTGTTTTTGTTCTGTTTTGTTTGTTTTTAGATTCCACATATAAGTGAGATCACACAGGATTTGTCTTTCTCTATCTGATATTTTACTTAGCATAATGCTTTTGAGGTCCACCCATGTTGTCACAAATGATAGGATTTTCTCATTTTTATGGCTGAATAATAATTCATTGTGTTTATATACCACAGCGTCTTTATAAAATCATTTATCAGTGGACACTTAGGTTATTTTCATATCTTTGTTATTGTAAATAATGCTATGAACACAAATGTGGAGATTTTTTTTTTCAAATTAACATTTTTGTTTCCTTTGGCTATAGTCCCAAAAGTGGAATTGCTGGATCATATGAGAATTCTATTTTTAATTTTTTGAGGACCCTCCATCCTGTTTTCCATTGTGGCTGTACCAATTAACCGTCCCACAGTCACAAGTGTTACCATTTCTTCACATCCACACCAGCATTTGTTATCTCTTGTCCTATTGGTCATGGTCATTCTAACAGTCATGAGATGATACTGCACAGCAATTTTAATTTGTGTTTCCCTAATGAGATGATATTGCACAGCAATATGATGACTGATGTGGAGCACTTTTTCATGTACTTGTTGGTTTTTCATGCATTTTCTTTGGAGAAATATCTATTTAGTCCTTTGCCCATTTAAAAAAAATTGGGTTATTTGTTTTTGCTATTGAGTTAAAAGAGGTTTTTTGTTTGTTTGTTTGTTTGTTTTAACATTGTGGGCATCAACTCTTTACCAAATATATGATGTGTAAATTTATTTCCCATTCCATTGGCTGTCTTTTCACTTTGTTGATGGTGTCTTTTGTTGCATACAAGTTTTTTTTAGTTCAAAGTAGTCCCACTGTTTATTTTTAATTTTTTTTTTAATTTTTTATTTTTTATAAACATATATTTTTATCCCCAGGGGTACAGGTCTGTGAATTACCAGGTTTACACACTTCACAGCACTCACCAAAGCACATACCCTCCCCAATGTCCGTAATCCCACCCCCTTCTCCCAAACCCCCTCCCCCCAGCAACCCTCAGTTTGTTTTGTGAGATTAAGAGTCACTTATGGTTTGTCTCCCTCCCAAAACCATCTTGTTTCATTGATTCTTCTCTTACCCACTTAAGCCCCCATGTTGCATCACCACTTCCTCATATCAGGGAGATCATATGATAGTTGTCTTTCTCTGCTTGACTTATTTCGCTAAGCATGATACGCTATTGCTTGTACTTTAAGTGTCATATCCCAAAAGAATCATTACCAAAATGATTTGTAAGGAAACTTAAACCTACTTTTTCTGTCAGGAAAATGTTTAGTTTCTGGAAAATTTATAGTTTCTGATCTTACATTTGAGTCTTCAATCGATTTTGAGTTAAGTTTTGTGAGCAATGAAAGATATGGATCCAATTTCAGTCTTTTCTATGTGAATATCCAGTTTTTCCAGCACCATTAATGAAAAGACTGTCTCTTCTCCACTGAGTATTTTTGACTCCCTTGTCAAATATTAGTTGACCATATACACTTTGGTTTATTTGTGGGCTTTTGATTCTATTCCATTAGTCGGTTTAACTGTTTTTACACCAGTGCTATACTCTTTTGATTACTGTGGTTTCATAGTATAGTTTGAAATCATGGAATGTGATGCTTCCTGCTTTGTTCTTCTTCCTTAAGGTTTATTTGGCATTTGGGAGTCTTTTGTGGTTCCATATAAATATTAGAAGTGTTTTTTCCTACTTCTGTTAAAAAAAAAAGTCACTGGAATCCTGATAGGGATTGCATTGATTCTATAGATGGCTTTGGTAGTATTGACATTTTAACAATACAAATTCTTCCAATCCATGAGAGAGGATACCTTTCCATTTAGTTGTGCTTTCTATTTCTTTAACCAAAGTCTTGTGGTTTTCAGAGTAAAGCCCTTTCACCTCCTTAGTTAAATTTATGCCTAAGTATCTTGTGTTTCTTTTTGTTTTGTTTTGTTTTGTTTTAGTATCTTATTATTTTTGATACTATTGTAAATGGGATCAATTTCTTTATTTCTCTTTCAGTAAATTCATTGCTAGGTATAGAAATGCTACCCATTTTTGTATGTTAATTTTCTATCCTACTGGATTCATTGATTAGGCCTAAGAAATTTTTGGCTTAGCCTTTAGGGTTTTCTATAAATAAAATCATGCCATCTGCAAGTGGAGACAATTTTCTTTCTTTCCAATGTTTTTTTATTTTTTTATTTTAAAGATTTTATTTATTTACTTGACAGAGAGAGAGAGACAGTGAGAGAGGGTAAACAAGCAGGGGGAATGGGAGAGGGAGAAGCCGGCTTTCTGCAGAGCAGGGAGCCTGATGCAGGGCTTGATCCCAGGACCCTGGGATCAGGACCTGAGCCGAAGGTAGACCCTTAACAACTGAGACCCAGGCATGCCTTTCTTTCCAATTCTTAGGACTTTTTTGTTTTATTTTGTTTTGTTTTTTGACCTCATGTAAGATTGTGTAAGAAAATATTTGTGGTCTTTTGGTTGTCACATCTTTCAGAACATTTTTTTTACTTGACTGGCTTAGTCTTTAGAGCATGCAGCTTGGGGTTGTGAGTTCAAGCCCTATGTTGGGTTACAAATAAATAAATAAGTAAATAAATAAATAGCTTAAAAAATTAAAACAACAACATTGATATCTTTTAAAAAATCTTCCATGGGCATATGCAAATCATCACTAAGGAGATATTAATACAATGATTCCTTGGAATATGCCCTTTTTTATAGTGGGATAAATTAGGTGGTACAGCTGTATATTAAATCAGTCTTAATCTGGAATTATAGTAGAAACAAGGATGCATATGGAGATAATCTTGTAATATTTCTTAACTGGAAAATTTGGCTTGCTAGAATCATAATCTGCTCTGTGCTACAATTTTTTTTCAATGTAGAAATGTGGGAAATAGGCCACTTTCAACATCTTAGATGTTGAAACACCCAGAAACAATGGAAAAACTATATGATTTAGAATAGTAACAAGGGAAACATAAAATTTGGTGGACCCAATGATCTTAACTACTGCTCCAAATAACTTCTATTTCTCATAGTCAATAAACATTTAGGTAAGATTTTGCATATGAAAATTATAATTCTTAGAAGTGAAATAAAATATGCCATTGTCAAGGCAGAAAAATAAAATGGCTATTTAACAGCACTACACATGCCGATAAATCACAGGGAATCTCTCCCTCCCTCACTTGTTCTCTCTAGTGAGATAAACATGGTTTGTCACATTCGGAGAATATCGTATACCATAGGAATAATCAGAACATATTGTTAGCTCCAATTTTCCATCATTTATTTTTCAGTGCCAAACAAAAGTAAACCTCGCCACACAGTTTATTCATGGGCAGAAAGAGAATTAGCCTTTTAATGGAAGCCACTGTTTTAAAGAGTGGCTCTTAGAAGTAGAAGATGGAAGGAAACACTGTTCAATTAGTGCACAATTGTTCATTGTGCTTACTAATGCTATATAGAAAAGCCTCTTTAAAAAGTTTTCATTACTACGTATTTTGCATAATGCCCATATTAAAAATCAATGTACTATTTTGCCTTGAAAATACTGCAGCTGATCTGTAAGTCAGTTTGAAAGAAAACTGAGCTCAATAGACAAAGACTGATTCTTCATCCATCTGACATGTCATGCCAACAAATGGTTTTTTTGTGCACTCTGTCAGTGTCTTAATCAGTGTCAAGACAACCCCCAGCACCGATTCAGCTCTGAAAGCTCTTCTCACACTTAATCCTTCAACTTGTGTACGTTGTAGAGACATTCAGATGAGGCATGATAATACACATGATTTACATGGTTCTGTCAATTCTTGGATTTGTCACACATCAAAATCACATAAGCTGAATTTCTCCCCATTACCATCTGAACTACTTAAAGAGTAAGTTGCAAAAACCCACCTAATGGCTATGTAGACCTATTTATTGCAACCTCAAGTTAGAATATTTGTAAAAAGAAGTTTTATAAGCCTGTTAGTAAAATTTTATAGTAATTAGGTTCTCATGCATAGATGTTTGTGTGTAGACTGTTTTCTTGCTTTTTGACTATTAAATATATGTAAGTTAACACATGGGGTTTTTAAGTAGAGGCTGACTATGTGTTTTCTTTCTTCTATGGACCTTTTCAGAACCATGAAATTTTAAAGGTTTTTGGCTAATACATACATATGAACAAAAACTTTTATTTATTGTTTGTTGGCTAATATATACATATGAACAAAAACTTTTGTTTACTACTCAACACATTGCCTGTGTGTTTCAGATTAAAAGACACTGTGGCATGAAACAGAACAGTATACATTTATTAGGCAGTTCAAAGTATAGATTGATTGTATCAATAACAATGGACTCAACTTCATAGTTGGATTAAAATGGTATATATACATACATATATATATATATGAATATATATCCAATATATCCATAGTTGGATTATATATATATATATATATATATATATATATATATATATATAAAATTCCCCCCCCCCCTTCTTCAGAGATAAAGACATCCCTGATCTAGGGCAAGCAAAAAAATCTTTGTGCAGTGGAGAAAAATGACAGGAACAAATGAAAGTTCAATTCTATAGTTCAAGATATAACTGAAGAATTCAGGGAAGCTGCAACTATACCTAAAATACTGTTGTAACTAATAAAATAATTCAATTATGGGAGAGCCTGGGTGGTTCAGTCAGTCAAGCATCTAGCTACCTTTGGCTCAGGGTCCTGGGATTAAGCCCAGTATCAGTTTCCTACTCCCCCCAGCCCCCTCACCCCAGTTGGTGCACACTCTCTTATGCTCTCTCCCTTTCACTCAAATAAATAAGTAAATAAATAAAAATCTTTAAGAAAAGAATTTGATTATGTAACATGATATATAATAAATGGGTATAAATTAAATAAGTGGGTTAAAATTGGGACCTTGTAATTTAACTCTTTACATTTAAATAATTTCTTACCAGCTGTTGTATCATGGATCAGTCATTTTGTCTTTCAATGCCTCAGATTCCTCCTTCCTAAAGATTGCCTCACATGTTCTGATTGCAATAGAGATTTCATGAAAACTAGTTAAAATGGTAGCCAGCAAGTAGAATGTATACAATAAATATTAGCCATTGTTATGTTATCAAGTAATAAATCATTAGAAAATATAATGAATACTCATTCAAAGGAAAAAAATTATAAAATACTGGGAAAGAACCACAATATGAAATGCGTGGGACATGGAAAAAATTTAGAAGACTCTTTTCAGAGAAATAAAGAGAAATACTCAGCATATGTAAACATGTAGTTTTCCCCCAAATTGACCTAAAGTCCTGTCACAATTCCTAAATTGAAATAAAGGAATATTTGGGGGAATCTGACAGAGTACATCTAATATATATATTAGAAAGAATATATATATATATGAAAGAACATGTTTGAAAAATAGTCATTAATTTAAGGGAAAAAAGGAGGAAATGAATGGACTCACTTATCATGTAATTAGCATAATGTCATAATAAAGGAGAACTTAAAAAATCTAAAGAGCAGAATAGACAGTCCTGTTATATTAACTATAGATTGAACTATATTAAATTACTGACATTTAGTTGTTTTTTATCTAGATCTACAAAATTAGAAATTTCATATGGTTTAATCTATTATTTGTTATGCATGAGGTAGCATTTAAATGAATAGACAAAGTAAAATAGTCAATAAATGATGCCTTAAAAAATAATTAGTTAGGGTTGCCTGGGTGGCTCAGTGGGTTAAGCCTCTGCCTTTGGCTCAGGTCATGATCCCAGGGGCCTGGGATTGAGTCCCGCATTGGGCTCTCTGCTCAGGAGGGAGGCTGCTTCTCCTTATCTCTCTCTCTCTGTCTGTCTCTCTACCTATTTGTGATCTCTCTCTCTGTCAAATAAATAAGTAAAATCTTTAAAAAAAAATTAAAAAAAATAAAAATAAAAAAATAATTAGTTAAAAAACATCAAGTTACAGCCTTATCTTAGATTTATTTTCATGAGTTAGAATTAAGTAATAAATACAGAAAGTGCTGCTTCAAACTTTTGCTTTCTGTAAGAAACTCATATCACTGACAGGAATGGTTAAATGATGGTATACCTATATGGTGGAAAATTATATTATCAATAATAATGATGCTTTGGTAGGAAGTTAAAAATATGAAAAATATGAAAAAACACTCCTTATATATAATACTGGGAATAGAATAAAGCAGAATGTATTATTTTATAAATGACCCAAATTAAGCAAATATTATTATTTGAGAAACTTATTTAGGCCAATAAATTTATATAGTAAAATCTATCTTTATGATAAGTTTATTGGGACGCCTGGGTGGCTCAGTTGGTTAAGCAGCTGCCTTCGGCTCAGGTCATGATCCCAGCGTCCTGGGATCGAGTCCCACATCGGGCTCCTTGCTCAGCAGGGAGTCTGCTTCTCCCTCTGCCTCTGCCTGCCATTCTGTCTGCCTGTGTTCACGCTCTCTCTCTCTGACAAATAAATTAAAAAAAAAAAAAAAAAAAAAAAAAAAAAAAAACTCTTTATGATAAGTTTATTAAAACCAAATAGATATATATATATATAATAGATTGTTAACAGTGTTATGGTAAGATTGCTTAAATTACTTAACTTTTTTCTATGTTTGTTTTATATTTTTTCAGTAAAAATATAGGTAGAATTTAAGCCACTTCCCCTTTGGCCTCCTTCTTTACCCTGAGGAAATCTGATCTTGAATTTAATGTTTATTTTTGCATATAAGTTCTTATATTTTAAAGTATTTCCTTTTAAATAATACAAGTTCTTTAAATATTTTCAAATTTATATAATATTATCATAATGCATGTATAACTTTTATAGTTTTATTTATTTATGTGTGGGTTTACATATCATGAAACGCACTTATTGTAAATATATAGCTTGTGATTTCTGAATTGTTGTAGAATTGTGCAATTATCCCCATAATCCAATTTTAGAATACTTGCTTTATTCCATAAATTCCTTGAGGCCATTTACAGTCAATCCCACTCCTACCCCCAGTTCCAGAAAATCACTGGTCTGCTTTCTATCTCTATAAATTTGCTTTTCTGGACATTTCATATATGCAAAATCACACAAAATCAAATATTTCGCATCTGGCTTCTTTCACTTAGTCTTATTTTGAGATAACTAATGCTGTTATATGACTCAGTATTTCATTCCCTTTTAGTATTGAATAGTACTCTATGTTGAAGTCCCTTATATTTTGTTTATCCATTCACCAGGTAATAGACATTTGGATTGCTTCCAATTTTTCAGTCTTATGAATAATGCTGCTCTGAATATTTGTGTATAATTATTTGTGTGGATTTATGTTTTCATTTTTCTTAGGATTCCTAGAATTCCTGGGACATATGGCAATTTATGTTTAACTTTTTAAGAAACTGCCAAACTGTTTTTCAAAGTGGCTGTACCATTATGCAGTCCCTTTAGCAACATGTGAGGGTTTTTGTTTTTCTACATCCTCACCAACACTTGTTATTGTCTGTTTATTTTATGATAGGCCAGCTAGTGGGTATGCAGTCCATATGTGATATATTTTTTAAAGATTTTATTTATTCATTTGAGAGAAAGAGAGAGACAGAGAAAGCACAAGCAGGGGAGAAGCAGAGGGAGACAGAGAAGCAGGCTCCCCACTGAGCAGGGAGCCTGACCTCAGGCTTCATCCCAAGACCTGGAGATCATGACCTGAGCTGAAGGTAGATACTTAACCATCTAAGTCACCAGGTGTCCCTTTGTAATGATTTTTATGCACATATCCTTAATGCCTAATAATATTAAAGAACTTATTATTGTTTCTCAGCTACTTTTCTATCTTTTTTGGTGAAATATCTATACTAGTTTTACCCATTTTTTTGATTGGGTTGTTCATGTTTCTATTCTGAGTAGAAGTTCTTTATATATTCTGGATATAAGATCTTTATGCAGTAGGTGATTTGCAAATATTTTCTTCCAGTCTTTTGGTTTTCTTTTCATTTTTTTAAAGGGTCTTTTGAAGTACAAAAGATATTAATTTTAATGAAACTAAATTGATCATTTTCTTTTATTATAATTTGTGCTTTTGGTGTCATGTCTAAGAACTCTGTCTAACCCAAGGTCATAAAGATTTTATCCTATGTTTGTTTTTATTTTATATTTTTGGCCCTTACATTTAGATCTTTGATCCATTTTGAGTTAAGTTTTGTGTATAGCATGTAGGATGGGTCTAAGCTCATTTTTTTTTACATATGGCTATCTAATTGTCCCAGTACTACTTGTTAAAAAGACTATCCTTTGCCCAGTTGATTTGCCTTGGCATGTTTTGAAAACTCATTTCATTTCCAGACTCTCAGATCTGTTCCATTGATCTCTCAATTCTGATTCAATACCACGACTTGATTACTATAGCTTTATAGCCCATTCCTAAGTCAAGTAGTGTACGTCCTTCAACTTTGTTCTTCTTTTTTTAAAAGTATCTGGGATTGCTTTCCAGTTAAGGTTCAACCAGATGAGCAAAACCAGTGAGAGATAAATATCAAGAGATTTATTACAAAGAATTGGCTTATGTGATTGCAGGGGCTGCCTAGGCAGTTCTGAAATCTGTAGGTCACTCTACCAGGAAAGGCAAGCTTAAACTCAGACACCAGTGGAAGCTGCTGTCCACAGCAAAGAAAAATTGGTTTAGAGAAACCACAGCTCTACTTTTAAGATCTTTTGACTGATTGGATCAAGCCTGCACAGATTATCTAGGATAATCTCCTTTACTTAAGGTCAAGTGATTATGGGCTACAATCACATCTACAAAATACCTTCACAGAAACATCTAGATTAGTGTTTGATTGAATACCTGAGGGCTGTAACCCAGTCAAGTTGATATACCAAGTTGATATACCAAAACCATCACAGCTGCTCTAGGTCTTTTGCACTTCCATATACATTTAAAATCAGTTTTGACAACCAAACCAAACCAAACCAAAAACAAAAAACTCCACAAAAACAGAACAAGAAAGAAAGAAAGAAAGAAAGAAAGAAAGAAAGAAAGAAAGAAAGAAAGAAAGGAAGAAAAGTAAAAACCCAAACAAAACAAAACAAAAAGTTTGTTCAGACTACTTGGTGATTCAGAGAATCACCTTTACTAGACATTGTATCTCTAGATAGTCTCTCCTGTGTATTGTCTATGTTAGCTCTAAAAAGAAGACATAAAATCACAGCATAGTTGCAAATTAAGATTACTTTCTGATATTTTACTTTCAGTGAATCAATTTTTTGTGAATGCACATAGTGGAAATTTGCATACTTCAATGTCTAATGAAGAATTTAGGCCCATAGTATTATAGTCCTAGTGAGTAAGGCATAGGAAGAGAATAAGCCAGAAATTGGAGCTTAATGGTAGATATATAATGATACAATTTTAATATTTAAATAAAGTATAAATGTAAGAGTTATAACTGGAGGTAGAATTCCAATTGCAGATTCTGGGTTCCAACAGCCCTTTAGCTATGCACGTTATATCTTGGGTTTTTCAAACTTGTAGAGGTACCATTTTGAAAGTTGTGATTTTAATAGAACAAAGGGATTCACAATTTCAAGAACTTACCACTTTGTAAAAGCGAAGTGTTTTGGTAGCTGTTAGGTTGGTTTTTTGTTTTGTTTTATGTTTGCTAAATGGCAATATTTAAGTATGTGATCAATGTATAAATAAAAGGAGGGAGATTAGAAATGATGGGGATTTGCTAGGCTATTTTTTCTAATTCTTATTATATCTTTATTTCTGTGAGAAAGAATGTTCTGTAATGACTTCAGTTATCATAAAAATATTTCTTAAGGCCCATAATATTTGTCCAGACTCCAATTTCAAACTTTTAAATGGCTGTCGGACATCTCCATTTCTATCCTGAACTGTCCCTCACATTCACCATGTCCTGAATGGAATTCATTAAGAAGTACATTGTCATTCATGATAATGGTGTCATAATTCTTGTGGTTTTATATACTCAAAATCTAGTCATCTTTGTCTCCTTCTTTTCTTCTACTGTTCCCTATCCTCATCTATTCTACTAATAACAATCTATCATATTTCATGGTATGAAATTTTGAATTAGCTGATCTCTAAGGGCCATTTGAGTTCTAACATCTTATAATTTTTGTAATGAAATAGTTTTTGACTAGCTCCTCTCAAGTTAATTGCTACTGCTATAATTTTAGTTCTGGACCTTCCATGACAATCCTTCTTTAAGTCAGTTCTCTCCAATGTAGTCATCCCTTCCAGCCTTAGCAACATTGCACAATCCACCTAAATTAATTCTGCATGCTATTGCCAGATTAGTGTTGACAAGAGAATGCTTTGTGTTTTATGTTACTCTTCAATTCAGGAACCAGTATAAGATCCCTGATTTCTAGCATAACATTTCTAGAAATGCATCTCTGGTTTGATAGCAGATATCTCTCACCCATAAAGGCGCACATGTACGCGCACACATGCACACGCACACGCACAGACTTTTCTACAGTCTAAATATTTAGAAAAGAAAAGACAGGTTAAGAAACTTTAAGCATTTAGGGGCACCTGGTGGCTCAGATGGTTAAGCATCTGTCTTCTGTTCAGATCATGATCCCGGGGTCCTGGGACCCAGCGCCGTGTTGGGCTCATGCTCAGTGAGGAGTCTGCTTCTTCCTCTTCCTCTCCCTTTGTGTGCTTGTTTAGGTCTCTCTTTCTCTCAACTAAATAAATAAATAAAATCTTTAAAAAATTTGAGCATTTATTTTATGAAAAACTTCTTGGACTCTTTCATATGTTAATGTCTAGAGGAAAAACACATAGAAATTCTGCATTTCACAAATAAGTTTCAACTTTTTCTTTTGTCATAAAGAATTTTGTGAAACCAAAGGTTTCAGGTAAAACACACAGTAAACTGTTCTAGAATATTAATTCTAATCTTCTCTCCCTGTGTTCCTAATTGTTGAAACCCCTTGTACACCTCCTTCTTTTTTGTGCTCCAGTTAGGTAAAGATACTGTTGACAGCCTCTGAAAGATACCCTTGGCTGACTCTCTTAAGATTTATTCCAAATTCCTTTTGCCTTTTGTTTTTCCTCTGATAGACTCTGTGTGTGTGTGTGTGTGTGTGTGTGTGTGTGTGTGTGTGCATTTCTTTCTTTATTTTCTGCCTTTTCACCAATCGTCAGCCTCTCTTGCAACTAAGCACTGATTTTGTGATAAAATTCTAGCAGAAGACCCTAGGAAATGCTAAAGAAGGTTAGGTATGGTGATTTTTACTTATCATTTTGTGAAGGTGAGTATCATATTTCACTGTTGCCTTTTCAATTTTCATGTGTTACTCATAGAACAAATACCCAGCTGATGTTCTAGAATCTGCAAAAGAAGATCAGAAGGCTGATGTGAATCAAATCACATCATGTAGCTTCTACTCAGGGCTGAAGCTTCATTGATACTTATTATATATTCATTGACAAATATATTAAAAATTAGAATCTTTGTAGCCTATAAATTTAGCCTAGTTTAGGATGAGAAAAATTCTACATATATTCCAAGTACAGAATTACTTTTCACAGTTTCTTTTGGAGCAAACGTATTAATGAAACAAACTAAGATTATTTTAATGACTTTCAAAGCAAGATTTGCAAGTGTGTTCCCCACTACCGAACACAGGGCTCCCATATTTGGGGACCCTTCCAGATCTCACCCTATCTACCTCTTGCCATCCATTTGTATGCCTTATAATATTGTAATAGTTAGTATAGCATTTTCTTGAGTTATTTGGGTCATTCTGGCAAATTACTGAACTGTAATGGAAAGGGTAGTTTGTTGGAACCCCTGACTTCATAGCCAAGTCAGACAGGACTATAGAAAGTCTGGGGATCTCTAAAGTAACAGCAGACTGGGGCATGAGCTGGCTTGGTTGGTAGAGCATATGACTCTTGATTTTGAGGTTGTGAATTTAAGCCCCATGTTGGATGTAGAGATTACTTAAAAATAAAAATATTTAAAAATGTTTAAAAAATAAAGTGAGAGCAGATTTTCAGAAGGGAGCCCTTAATTCTGTGGATTCTGAGGCTAACTCTAGTGTAGGACACCCAGTTGGTATCAGAGAATTGGTTGGTTTGAGGGGAAAAACAAACAAAAACCTCTCAGTATACATGCATTCCCTTCTAACTAACAAATCCCTGGAAATGACATGAAAAAAAAAAAAAAACCTACATGGACGAAGAATAAAAGGATGACTTTAGTGAACTAAAAATTATGATCAACTTATAAGGGTGAAATGTAGATGGGCTCGGATCCATAAAATCATGTATTGTCTAGATTATGCATAGTTAAAAAACTGTTCAAACATTTGGGAGAAACTCTGCAGGGCTTAATAATTGGATGTGGGCGTTACAGAAAGTATGAGAAACCACATCCTTGAAACAAATATGCATAGTATTTGTGAATGCATTAAATTTGTAGCAGCTACTCAGATCACCCCTTCTCTTCACTCCAACTTTTATTTTAGGAGGTATGTTCTTTAATCATAACACTGAATAGGAACATGAGCTGAAGAGATACAAAGCACTGGGTGGCCCCAAATGTCAAAGAGGAATGGAAAACCCGTAATCCATTTCCCAGTGTCAGGTACTTCTGATTTTGTATCCCATTCCACCCCTTCTCCACAATTAGTGGAATCCAGTCATGACCTGAGCAGAATCCTAGAGGCTGATGCTTAACTGACTGAGCAACCCAGGAGCCCTGAAATTGTAATAAACCCTTAAAAGTAAATATGGGTGACATGATAGTTTAGGATGCCAGAAGGCTAGACATAAGGGGAATATATGTTCTGGCCTGATCTTTTCCATGGGCCTACACTATATGTTAATGAAGAAAACTGCCCAGGAAGAGACCGGATGGAGCTTTTCTCAGTAGCATGGACATGTAGAGTTGGCTTAGGTCTAAGGGTGGGCAGGATATATAAAAAAAAAAAAGTCTGGAGTCGGGTTCCTAAAGAAGTACCATATGATATTTTTTGTTGTTTTTGGGTAGGAACAGGCATGAAAATCAACAATATTCTAGATTCCTCTTTAATATAAAGCAAAATTACCCGTCAAAAGAAGAAAGCAAGGGGATTCTCTCATGCCCCACTACCATTCCCCAATCATTGTCCTGATAATAGCTAGAAAAAGAGAAGCTGCCTCAAAAGAAGAAAGTAGGAAACCTAACACTTAATCTGCGCCAAGACTAGGTGAAAGCCATTTCTACTGGGGAAAATTTGGAAAACTCACTTATTATTGAAAATCCTCTCTGAAACAAGACAGAGTTGGCAGGGGAGGGGAAGGAAAATTATGTGCATTCTAATCCAGCACTGAGTAGGAGTCAGGGGCTGCTTGCTGTGGGGTGAGGGGCATGGATGTTGAGAAGTTTCATCCCCAAGGAGAAGGTGCCCAGCGCCTACCCAAGTCTGGAGCACTAGAACTGAGTTTTCCCCTTCCCTCCATCATGAGCTTTGGAATTAGTTCCCAAAAAGAATAGCGTAAGAGAGATTCACCTCTTTGGCACAGGCCAACTGCTGCTTTTTGGCAAATGCTGAAAGTCTAAGGTGGAGCAGAAGTTCTAAGAAAAATTGTAGGCATTGAATTCATTCTCAGCTTGTTAGCAGCTGCCCACCACTGGAAGAATTTTAAGACAATGGATTCAAACTTTCAAACTAATGGCTGGATAGAAGAAGAGCCACACCTATTTTCAAGCTGCAGCATTATTTACCTTGGTCTCACGTGTTGTTTATTTTTATACACAATATCTGACATCAATTCAAAAATTATAAAACACACACCAAAAAAGCAAGAGAAAATAACGGTACATCAAAAGATAAAATAAAACCTCACCTGGGGATGGCTCAGGTATTAGGAATTTTTCATCTGTACTAATATGTTAAGGAACTTACTAGAAAAAGTGGACACATGCTTGAAAAGATGAAGGGTTTGGGGAGAGATAGAAACTGTAAATAAAAGGCAAATAAAATGCCAGAAATGAGAAATATAATATGAGAGATACTATAAACCTTAATCAAAGTAGTGATATATTGCTAAATGTGATTTACAGACATCTGAACTGATGAAATCAAAATAAATACAATGAACTTTTTGTTATCCTGGGATTTTAATATATGTATTTGCATACTTCAACAAGAAAGAAAATGTAAAACCTAATGAACACAAATTTTACAAGGCTATTTGCTTTCTAAGAAGTGTTCCCTCTTCCAAACTTCTGATTCAAATACCAGGTATTTTAACTTCTCTTTCCAGCTTGTCATACCCAAAATTGCTCTGCCAACTTCTGAACATTATTTCCTTTTGTGTTCTGAAATGTATAACCATAGCCAGCTTTGCAGCACATACCAAAGGTGAAGTCAAGCGAGTCTTTGTTTGATACACAGTTTGTCTGGCATCTGACATTAGCATTGCTAAGTACCTAATTGCTAAGTGCTACCAATTCAGATACTGCACATCATTCATGGACACTGGCAGTCATTTTTTTAAGAGAAAGCAGTAACAAATATTTTATAGAATATAAAGTATAAAAAACATTGTTTAGCTGTATAAATGAACTACTTCTAAATACATACACCTAACGCAAATAATTATAGCAAATAAATCATGAGAAGTAAAAGTTGCTAAATATTGAAGTAGTTGAATAGAGAGATATGGGACTTCTCTGAATCTTTAGAAGCAAAATTTATTGATACTTAGGCTGAGTCTGTTCAATTTTTGTCTGAAGAAAAGGGCTAGGATTGAATCTGTTCTCAAATGAAGGCATCTAACAGTGTGATATGAAGAAAATACTATATACAGAGGGAATTTACAAAGGAGAGAGAAGACTACATTCTAACGCTACAGAATAGAAGGTAAAAAGGAAGGATTTTAAAATATGTACTACACAGTGAGATTTGTTTGTCTAGAATCTATGTCCATAGACCTGTGTGTACACCAAGTAACTCTCAAGGCTGCGAGCTTTAAGGATAAGAGCAGTAGAGCTTACTGGGGAAGGTTCTGGCAAGACTTGTGAAATATGATTGACCAACAGTGACAGCCCACAGTTCGGTAAGAGAGTGGTCTGTATAACGTAAGTGTGAGTGTCAAGGCCTAGGGAAGGGGGCTCCTTTGTGTGGGCCCTTGTGTTTCGGGAGGATGATGACAGTCATATAAGGAAAAATTTATTTCAAAGATTGGAAGAAAAGATTTGAAATGGGAGGTTTTCCTTTTTGAATTGTAGAGACAAAAGTATGAAACCTAAACCTGGGAGATCGTGATGTCACTGTCAGCGCTTAATAAGAAAGAAAGAAGGAGAGGAAGAGGAAAAAGGGAAGGGAAAGAGGGAGGAAGGGAAGGAGAGAGGGATCTGTGCTCACTTCCAAACATAAATAACGTGCTTGGAAATCAGGGATGGAAGGAAGGCAAGAAAGAAATAGAAATTCCATGGTAATGGTCAGCTCTTGACTTGGGACGTGTGCTCTACCATGGTAATTTTCCTCAACCGTGGAGGGTTCTTGGGAAATATAAAGTTTAGGTACAATCTGACCTTGAGGTAAAAGAGGATGAACTAGATACCCTTTCAATATCTTTTCCATTTATGTGAAATGGATTTTTTGTGATTCTATCTGCACTATTCTTAAGGAAAATTATGGCAGGTGGAAAGAAGGTATAGATATTCTAATCACTATATAGTTTGAGATCTTGACTTTTCCATCTTTAGTAACACAAGAATATCCCTAAGAAATACAATTATATCTTAATCACCCTTTGAAATAGTAACTTTCTCATAGGAAAAAACTCAAGTGAATTATTGCACTAGTTAATTGCATCTGCATTGTCGATGCACTTCCCAGTGAATGTGTATATTTCCTGCAGATGGGAAAACAGGATTTCTTTTTGAATACATTACGCTGTGTTCTCAGCGGCATATTTGGGCAAAGGCAAATGTCATAACCCAAAGGCCTCCAACAAAAGTATGCACTGCTTAGAGACACAGCCATTGAAGAAATATGGCAGCGTGGACTGCCAGGAAAAATTCAGCATTCAAGTCTGAGTAAGGATTGTTTTATTTCATCGTGTATGAAGCATGCCTGTCAGAAGCCTTTCAGTACATGCATACATTTCATTATGAAACAGAATATCATGCCTTTCATCTACCACTTCTTTTTGGAAAAAAAAAAAAGAAGAATTAAAGAACAGAATATAATCATTTAATTAAATCTTCACAGACATTTATTCTTATTCATCCATTTACTCAAGAATTTATGGAAAAAATGCTAAAAAAATGCAAAGAATTTTTAAAACCGGAAGTTAATAGTATAAATTGCAAGAAAAGACGCACAGAAATTTGAAAAGAATATGGAACTAGAAATCCCTTTATTACATTGATTTTATTTTTCATATCATTGCTTACCCTGGGTAAGGAAACAGACAAGATTTTAAAGCGTGTATTAACTCACTTAACATTAGCTGATAAGACAAAGAACCCTCCAAATTTCAGTAGGTCAACAAAAATAAAGTTTATTTTTCACTCACTCCCCAGTCTCCTGCAGGTCAGGTAAGCTCTGACTGACAGGATTTTAGGTTTTGCTAAAACTACAGATAGAGACAATAAAATAAAACATCAGTTCTTTCTTCAGCATAGCGTACTTGGCAAAATTCTTGCCCTTATCCAATGTAATGGTCTGCTCTTTAATGTTTCCTGGCAATTATACTGGCTTTCCCTGGTCTCTTAACTTTCCCAGTTTCATTTCAAATCTTTTTTCTTTGAATCTGGAGTACCTTTTTAGTTATCCTCATTCTCTCCTGATGACCCTATTTTATTTAAGCATGAGTTTGTACAAACTCATACTACCACAACTGCCCACCTATGGCATCTGTATCTATATACTCTACACCCCCACCCCCGGCACCCCCGGTAGATGAACTGTCCGTGTTAGGCCACTACCTCAGTTCTGCCCTGGATCTTGTCTACTACTTAAAGATACCACCCCCAATGAGTCTTCTTTTTTCTCTCCTATTTCATTTATTTCCTCCTCTCTGTTGGATTCTGTCCATAAGAAATAGGATTTTATTTCTCTTGTCTTAAAAAAATCTTCTCTTGATTTTAATGACCTGTCTTCATCTATAATCCCATTTCTTGGCCTCCCCTCATGGAAAAACTCTTCAAATCAGTATGCACACTATCCCTAATTCTCCTCTCCCTGTTTTTGCTTAAGCCTACTTTAATCAAGACTTGTCTACATCACTCTCCCATACCATTATTAATGGTTAATCTAATGGTCAAATATCTATCAAATATCTATCTTCAGCAGCATTCAACATAGTTATTTTTTTATTTTTTATTTTTTAAAAGATTTTATTTATTTATTTGACAGAGAGAGGGAACGCAAGCTGGGAGAGTGGGAAAGGGAGAAGCAGGCTTCTTGCTCAGAAGGGAGCCCAATGTGCTCTATCCCAGGAGCCTGGGAGCATGACCTGAACTGAAGCAGATGCTTAACGACTGAGCCCCCCAGGGCCCCTTATTGCAACTTCACTTTGAAACACTTTTTTCCCCCACACATCTTCTTGGACAGTAAGATCCCGTTGCAACTCTGCCTAAATCCCATCAATAGTTCCCATTTCACTCGGAGTGGAAACCAAATTCTTGCAAAGTCCTATAAGGGCCTACAGAATCTGACCCTCCAGCAAATCTCCGAGCTCACCCAGCTGGTGGGGAAGTATCACCATGAACAGATGGATGCTATATTAAGAGCTATGTTAGTAATTCTGAGGCTGGTTCAGTGATGGTGCTGGTAAGAGAAAACTCAGCCTATGTAGAACACAAAACAACTTACAGTCAAACATGGGATGTCAATGTCTTAATCATATAGTAATCATTTTCCAAGAAATTTCTCCCTACTTTGTCCTTCCCTCTAGGCCTTCGTTTGCTGACATCTTCTTGACCTTCTCCAAATCTTCTGTAAATTTCAGAGTTCCCAAATTCTTACCTACCCCACTCACAGGAAAAACTCAAAATTCCTGTTCTCTCTCCTCTTTTTCTTCTCTGTTTTCCTCCTTTTCTCCCTCCACTCTTTTTTTTTTCTCCCCTTTCCTTCTTCTTTTTCAGTACAATTTAATTCCCCTTACTTAAAAATTTTTCATCCAGGCTATCTTTGCCTAGGAATGATGCTCTTCAATATTTTTTGGCACAGAAGACCATTACTGTATTCTTCTTAAAAAAATAAGAGCAATTCTCACCTTAAGTGAAATTCTACCTTACTTCTCTTTTATGTGAATTACTCCAGCTGTAGTCAACTTTTAAATGAACTATTTTATCTCTATCTGAATCTCATATATATGATATATATGACATATACATATTTATATCTCATATATAAGCATTTTTTCCTCTTTATTAATCCACATATTATGGCACATTAAAGTTAGATAGCCATGTCCTTCTCCATAAGGAACAAAAAGCCAAATAAATGAATTCTGACATATAAACAAATAATCACACTTTTGTGTAATAAGTGCCAAAGAAATGTCAAAGAGTATGCAGGGACTTGGGTAAAGAATGAGTCTCTGTGCCCAGGTCAGTGAAGGAGGAGCCAAGCTGTGCTTCCCTTAAGGAAAGTTGTTGAAAGTGACTCCCCAGGGATGAGGAGGAGATTGTCAGTGACAGCTGAATCCTTGGACGTGGCTGAGGCCTCCAAAGTTTCAAATTCAGGTTAAGTGAAGACTCAAGGTTAAGAACTGAATTTCTGCCGTGTGAAACTAGTCAAAAATTCCCAAGTTGGGAGAATTGCTATTATTTATTAAACTGCTATGAAGTTTAAATATTTTTGTGAAAATCCTTTAAAGCAACAATGAATAATAAGTATATTTTGTCAATTAGGACTATGAAAATATATAGACTAGGTCATTATAACCAGATGTAGGTAGAGAGGTTGTAGAACTAATTTAGCATCTGAACATAGCTGTGAAATGTCAGAGTTTCAGGAATATCGATTTTATACTGTGCACTATAAAAAGGATAATTCATGACAGGATAAGGAGTAGCATCTATTCTGTGGAAATCTAATGCTTACTTGTGATCAGCTCAGCACATATTTTAAAGTACATTATGCAATACACTAAAAATAATGATTTTGAGACGAATTAAGCCATAACAGTCTCAAATCAGTTTGCCCACACAGTTAATATGTTGATTAATGTCCTGTTAGGCCTGAGACACTCATTTTTATCTCATTATTCAACCCAGTGTTTTCCCACAGCTATTGAATAAAAATGTAATTATTGCTCTAAATTATGTTATTATTAACTTTCACATGGTGTTTCTTGATAAACAGCAGCACACAATAAAAGACCACAAGGAGCAAGGAAGTCCGAGTAACAACCCCACACGTATATGGAACCATTTACTATTATGTGTTTCAGCTCTACTCAGTACTAAAAAGAAGTGAGGGCAGTATTTTTCCTTACAGAATTACAATCAAAAGACAGTGTTATTAAGAGTTTTAAATATTGATGCTGCAAAGCCTGCATTAGTCAAATAAAAAAACAGTTGACAGTAATTCCAAATATTGAGTTTCGTTCTCAAAATCTGTGAATATAAGCCAAGTCTCTTCTCATGTGCCCACATTTATAGATTCTTGACAGAGTGATCAACACAAAGGTCATTCACCCCAATATTGCCATATTTTCTTCTAATATCTGAAGTTTCAAAAGGAGCATTTCTTGGTGACCTTTACCTAAAACAAACACGACTTCAGAAACAGAGCTCTGGGATCAGATCTGCACTTGTGTACTTAAATGGAATACTTTCTTCTTCTATCTTGTCAGAGATATTATACAATGCAGAATCACAAAGCATTTTGGAATTCTCTAAAGATAATGTATCAATCCTCTGCTTGAGTTTTATAACTAAGATGGACCTTTTCAGAGTTATGCTTTTGACATTATTGTTATGCAAAATGGCATTTTCATGCATTAATCCCCACAAGAACACTGAGTGCTACCCAGTAATGTTATCACATTCAATAAAAGAGATTGCACCAGAGTTTGATGGCTGCAGTTTCTTTGGCTTGATTATTAAAAAGGATAAAGTGTTAAAGCATTTCCATTTATATAGAAATGCCTGTATTTTAAGCAAGTCTAACAATATGCCAAGAAGCTAATAATCTGATAAATAAGCATCAGTGTTAACATTTCATAGTAGGTGAGGCTTAAGTTCTGAAGGATAGCAGAGTTTAACTGAAAAAAAAGACTCAGTCTTTGCTGAGTCAGTATCCAGAGATATAGAAAAGCACCATCAACAATAGTGTTAAGGACAAAGAATAAGGTCAGAACAATGGGGGTAGAACTGAGTCATAGAAGAAATATTTCATACAATGCAAATTTAGCCCAAGGCTCAGAGAGGTTATGTAACTTGGCCAAACCCATGCAACTGGTTGGTGGTACAGTCTCTTCAAAGAACAGTGTGTGTAAGAATATCAGCCACAGGAAGCCTCCACATAATGTACTGGAGGCCTGCTACAGCAATCAGAACTTAATGATAAAGACAAAGATTCAGGATCAAACTGAGCTTAGCAGAAGACATAGTATAACAGATCAAAATCAATGTAATCTTTGGTTATAGTTGGAGTAACCCTAAGCCATAGCCTTAGGACTACCATCCTGGCACAATTAATAGCTCTCATTTTACTCTCGAAATTTCCCTGAGTCAGATGAGGAATTATATGGTTACCGTAGTTACAGTGGAAATAGCAGGAGAGCCAGAGTATGAGTTCTGCTCCGGCATTTCTTAGCTATCTGATCTTGTCTAGAAGAATAAGCTTCACTCCTCCCTCTCATTCCACTCCTCCCTTCTAACCTGCAGAAACTTTTCTAGTCTTGGGTCAAAAAGTGCTTCTTGTAAATCAGCATATTATTTCAAACATATAGCCTTCTTCATAGTCCTTTCTATATTTCCAAAGACCTAAACTTTGAAGGAAATCACCTGGCAAAACTTTTTATCACTTCTAATCCTTTTCTGAGCTAACCAGCATGGAATGATTTAGCCAACCAACCATTCAGGGACAAAAACCATATTAGTTAATACTTTCAAAAAGTATCCAGCTGTAAGTGTTAGCAAAAGCTGTAGCTTTTTTGTTCTTAAAATTCCAGAGTGCTAGAAATTCATCTCAACATCAGGATCAGCAATTGTGGAAAAAGAAGCTGCAGGAAAATATTAAGAGTGGTTGCAGGTAAGGTTTTGGCATCGTAAAGCTGTTTGTGAATCACATAGCTTCATACCTCTGTACCTACCATTCAACCACGTTTAATTTGGTCTTCGTCTGACCCCTCTCTATCCCCCTAAGAATCCCAGAAATCCACATTTTAAAGAGTGCCTTTAGTCACTTGTAGAAGTTGAACAAATTGGAGAACAGATCAAAGAACGTGGATAAAGTGAGGAAAAATTTTCCCTAGAAAAAAAAAGAAACATAACTCAAAGTAAAACTCAGTGTGTATGTTTAATTACTAGTAGATAATCTATACTTTACAAAAGATAGTAGAATAAATGCCTTCTGACTTTTAAATCCTTTAAACATAATAGAAAACTATTATCTCATATACTCTAACATTTTGATGAAAATTGTTATTTCATGTCAGTTAAAGAGACTTTTAGTCTTTTATGTCAATAAAAAGAAGGACTGTCTGCTCCACAGGTAAGTACATTATAAGAATCAGTTCATATACTCAGTTGATATTAAAATAAATGCAATAAACTAGATTATGTTTGTGGTTACTGGATCCAAGCACAACTCCACTACAGCATAGATGGTGCCTTTAGTAATTTATATGGTGGCTCAATTCCTTTTTCTCTGAGTCAGCCACAAATTGTCTTAAATTCTTGTTCCTGGAGCATGAAAGAAGTTAGAAGTTATATAAATCCTTAAATAAGTGAGTAAATACCTAAATAAAATAATGATTTTTTACCCTTGTAAATACTATTTTTGTATATAAGACATATTCATTCTATTATCTGAAGACAGAAAGTGTATGGCTCATGAATGGGACTGGGAAATGAGAGATAAAATACAGCTTGCTCAGGGAACAAAAATTGGAGGTGTGGTTCTGAAAAACTTAGAAACTTGCACCCTCATATCCAGCAGAAGTCCAGATTCTGGAGCAAAACTGAAGGAATTCTAAAAGGAGTCTTTTTTGCAGAAATAACACTGTTGATCTGTGCCTTAAGATCCAGTCACCTAGGGAAGCCTGAGTGGCTCAGTGGGTTAAAGCCTCTGCCTTTGGCTTAGGTCATGATCCAAGGGTCCTGGGATCAAGCCCTGTGTCTGGCTCTCTGCTCTGCAGGGATCCTGCCTCCTCCCCCCTCTCTCTCTGCCTGCCTCTCTGCCTACTTGTGATCTCTCTCTCTCTCTCTCTCTGTCAAATTAGAAAAAAAAAAAAAAAAAAAGATCTGGTCACCTAATGGATAATTCTTTGTTCCTAAGCCATGCTTCATCATGACACCCTTTTGAGCCCGGTGGTGGATGATCTCTCAGATTATAACGCCAGCTTCCTTTTCTAATTCTGTCTCCAAAATGAGAGGCTGACTTAATTTCTAAAACACGGTTAATGTATTTCTGCTGTACACAATACATCACTGGAAGGTACCACTAGCCATCCTCTAAAACTGGGACTGAATCTCCAGACGATTTTAATGTTAGAGGTGAAAAAGATATCCAATTAGGAAGAAGCAGATTTTCCTAAAGTCAATCTACCTACACATTCTCATGGGATTATTCTTGCAGCCTTAGGGAGAAAGGAATTAGTAAATTAACAAGGAAATTCAGCCTTGCTTCTCTCAGTTAGTATAAATGTATTAGATAATGAGATATAATGTGTCATATCAATACCATGCTTCATACTTTATCATTAAGTCTTACCAAGAATAAAAACACAGAAAACAAACTTGGTGTGAGGTTCTCAATGAATCCTTTGTAATGTTTTACTCTAATTCTGCCTGTCTGTGTTGTTTCTAACACTCAAATTTCCACAACTAGATAGAATAAAGTATAAAAATAGCATAAAAATATACTATATATAGTATATTTTATATTTTATAGTATAGTATATAAATATACTATAAATAGTATAAAAATATACTATACATATACTTCATACTATATAAAGTATAAAGTATAAAAATAGAATAAAAAATAAAAATAAAGATAGAATAAAGTTTAAAAATTATGTTCAAGGTTTAAACTTTGAAGAAGCAAATCAACCGATGTTCTCCAGCTATGAAAAAGTAGACTTAAGAATCTTTAGGGTAATAATCCTGCCTCTAAAAAGCTGAGGAGAACTACAGGCAAGGAAGAAAGCTTTTTGGAAGCATATTGTCTGTCCCATCATCCGGCCAGTCTTTGAATATAATTAATTCAACTTTGTGATAGGGAAAAGAAACATGAAAAAAAATTTTTAAATACATTTATTTAAGTATTTGACAGAGAGAATGAGTGCACAAGCAGGGGGAGAAGCAGCAGAGAGAAAGGGAGAAGCAGGCTCTCTGAGGAGCCGGAAGCCCAATGCAGGGCTCCATCCTAAATCTCTAGGATCATGACCTGAGCAGAAGGCAGACATTTAACCAACTAAATCACCCAGGTGCTCTGAAAATCATTTAAAAAATTGAGGTCAGGAGCACCTGGGTGGCTCAATTGGTTAAACATCTATCTTTGGCTCAGGTCTTGATCTCAGGGTCCTGGGATTGAGCCCTGTATGGCTCCCTGCCCAGTGGGGAGTCTGCTTCTCCCTCTCCCTCTGCTCTACTCCCTGGCTTGTGCTCTCTCTCAATTAATAAATAAAAATCTTTTTAAAAAAGATAAAAATAAAGTAAAAAATACAGGTGGTTTGTAAAGAAATATGTTACAACTTTAATTTTAGTTACTTAAGAACTTCCCAAAGCTCACATAATCAAAATAAATGCAGACCTTATGTTTCTTTTGATATCGATTATATTTTAAATTCTTCTAGCTTTAACATTATCCTTAAATTTAATATGCAAGCTACTAAAACATATGAATGGTGCTAGGAGACAGTTGAATTATCTGAAGTCCATTATTGGAAGAGTAGGCTTTGGACTTGGCTTTTTCAAAAATTCACCTGGAGTTGTCATGTAATTAAATACCAATCTCACTTATTACATACAATTTGACTTAATACTTGGGTTTTTTTGCATGTACTAAAAAGTCTTATCTCTTGTTTGTGTCAGGACTGTGAACATAAATGTCAAGAATAAGAGACTCTTTTCTTTTGAAATATGCTTCTGATCATAAGCATCTTGATCAACTCAAGCGTAATTCTCTTCACACTAATATTTGAAATCCAGTTTTAATAACTTCAGAAAGAGTTGGCGTTCACTTTCCTTCTTCAACTATCCCAGACATGAAAAGAGATTTCCAAAGACCTACTCATTCATGCTGCTGAAATAATTCCAAAAGACTCAATCTGCTTTAAAAAAAAAAAAAAAATCCATTCTCAGATGAAGATTTTCAATTCTTAAATTTAAAGAACCAATTGCAAACTTGAAAATAATTCAACAGAAACAATAATAATTATTTAAAGGTTTATGTTTTGCATTTTTAGTATCAACTTACTTTAAAATCACACCTATTTTATTTAATGAATTTCCATACATATAGTCAAATTTCTTGCTTTTCTCCAAATGTTACATTTCCAGAAACTTGGAAGAGTAGGTTTCACACATCAGAATCCATGAAAAATATTTTTAATATACATTTTAGAGGTCCATCCCATATTTGCAAATTCATAAGTTGAATGCCAAATTTAGGTCAAGTATTTGAAGATTATTCTCTAAAACATCTCTAATAAGATATTCTTATTTATTTAAAAACTGAATAATCTTTTCCACATCTCGTAGTAAATCTCTGTTTTCCTTCTTCTTATCAAAGACACCACTTTGGTTTGTTTAAAACAAACCAAAAACCTAATTAACCAAACAGACAAAATACTATATAAGAATCATGGTGACCATGAATCCCAGATTCTGAGCAGAAACTAGAGGACACTACAGGTCAACATAGCAAATGCTGTGAAGTAGATATGGAGTTCTAGCTCCAGGTAGCAAGGCTAATCTTTAATATCTCTAATAGCTGCCTGCTGATGTTGGAATGGAAATAGGGGAGGATCACCTCACTAGACTAGACCACTGAAGACCCATTGTGACAGAACCCTAGAGAAGCAGTCGATTAAGTGAAGCAGCTTAATTGAAGTGAGATTGGGCCAAAGAAATGAGGCTATTTCTCAGCCATGAAAGAAATACAGGCTATACACAGCCAAGCCCCTCTCAGAGTGACTTCACACCCACATGCACAAGTGTGCACATTCAGCAGTGGCATGAAGCTCTTCACCCAGAGTTACCCAAGACTCTAGTTCCATTTTGTATCTTTGTGCTTAGCTGAATCACCTACTAGCAACAAGCATTTAAATATGGGCCATACAATGGTCCTAACAAAATTTAAGGCTGTAGAGGGAGGAGATCCCAGAGAAAGCCATTTTCTCTCTTTCTGGATAAAAGTCTTACTATGTAGATAAATAAGTATGGATAAGCAAAAAAAAAAAAAAAAAAAAAAAAAAAGAAGAAGAAGAAGAAGAAAGAAAAAAGAAAGAAAGGAATAGTAAATAGTGTTCTTAAATGGGTTCTCTGCATAATAAAAAGTAAAATGTAGTAGCCATGAATTGGAAGACCAAAAACATGTATGAAAAATGCTTTCTTCAGGAAACAGTAAGATTCAAACCCCAGCTACTTTAAAATCTCCATAAAAAACAATAGTAATTCATTTCTTAAAATAAGAAAGGCCTGGTGAGACAATAGGGGCAAATGAAGAGGAAACCGGAAGAGACATGTAAATAGAAATTTCTAAAGAAAGTTAATAAGGATGAGTGAAGAAGAGTTTAAACCAAAACAGACACCCTCTTCCATGAACAAAAACAAAACAAAATGAGACAAACAAAACAAGCAGCCATGGGTTTTGAAAATATAAGCAGTAATGCACAGAATCAAGAGATATTAGAATTTAGAGGAATTGAAGAATTTGGGAGAAAATCACTGAAGAATAAACACAGTTGTTTTGCTTTAGCATAGAGCAAGACAAATAAATGTTATTCAAAGATTTATGGGAAGAAAATGGACTTAAAATGCACATTAATACCAGAAAATATTAGTAACATTGGCTAGCTAAGTCCTGAGAGAAGTATTAAATATTTTGACACAGAAATACACATTTCTGTATTAACTATTAAGAAACTATGCAGGTTTAATGAAAGGTGTTATTTACATAATGAAAAAATGAGCCCCTTAGGTTGGTCAGTGGAACACTAACTGCCATAGAACGACATACAGAGTTCTGAGGTAAAAAGATTTTGGTCCAAGTATTCTTTATCCAGTGTAGTCGGTTACCAATTCATTAACATATATAAAGGGGGAGAAAAGATACACCTGTAGAAACACATTACAGAAATTCTATAGTAGTAGAAACTTCAGATATGTTGGATTCATTTTTGAAAGATCAATGTGTTTATGTGCACATATATATATACATATATGTGATCTTAATAATGTAATACAATTTATTGATTAGCTATATCAATAGCTATATCTGAACGTTATATCTGAAATATATACTATCTTTCTAAATACCCATGGGAAATATTTTTCTAAACTGATAATCTACTAGATCTTAATTTTTTAAAGGAAAAAGCAAAGTTCAACATTCACACATAAAACTAAAATATAACAAAGCAGGAAAAATGTAATGTAATTGTTTAGAAATTTAAAATATTTTAAAAATAATACTTAGAAGTTTCAATGGATGTTAAAGCCAATATAACATATCATTTAGAAATTTGTATCATTGAAAAAGCTGCATTATAATTAATAGAAGGTGTTCAAATCCAAAGTCCCATGAAAATTCACAACATAAAACATAAAGCAATTACAAACAGATATATAAATGATTGTAATTATGTAATCATATACAGATAATATGCATTATATATTATATTATTATGTAACATATGCTAGTATATATAATTTATAATATACATAATAATATTTCTAAATATTTAGTGTAAAGGCCATGCAAAGAACACTACCCTTAAATTACAGTAAAAAATTGAACATAGAGAGATTTAAAGATTAATAAATTAGAAAAAAGCCTTAGTTGATATATTTGAGGTTGAATCTCTGATGAGATTTTAAAAAGTGGTAAATATAAGAACTGTCAGTGGAAGTGAAAAACTATAATTTTTTTTTTTAGATTTTGATTTATTTACTTGAGAGAGGGAGTGAGTGAGAGAAAGAGAGAGAGAGAGAACAAGCTGGGGGAGGCAAAGGGAGAAGCAGACTTCTTGTTGATCAGGGAACCCAACATAGGACTCCATCTCAGGACTCTGGGATCATGACCTGAGCTAAAGACAGACACTTAACCAACTGGAACACCCTTATAAATTTATTATATTACAAGTTAGAAAAAAAATAAGCACTGGTGTTCAGAAGATCTAATATTTGTAAATGAATATTATACAGAATTTCATAACAATAATTTGGAAATCATAAATGAAGAGTTTTTAAGAATATATGTGTTAGTATAACTGACAGTTAACTTTAACCAATTACATTAGAGCTGAAAAGAAATTTAACCAGTTAGAATTAGGTTATAAAAGAACAACCCTCAAGGAAGGAATTTTACTGAGAAAGTTTAAATATAATGTCTATCCTACATTAAAGAATAGGTTAGTTACTAGATTTTTATTTTTTAATTTTTTTTAAAGATTTTATTTATTTACTTGTCAAAGAGAGAGAGAGAGAGTGCAAGCAGGGGAAGCAGCAGGCAGAGCCGGCAGAGGGAGAAGCAGGCTCCCAGCTGAGAAAGGAGCCTGATGTAGGACTTGATTCCACCACCCTGGAATCATGACCTGAGCCACCCAGGCTTCCCAGTTACTGGATTTCTAAACAGTTTCCTGCACATGTACTGAAAAACAAACATTTCTCAAGTTATCTTATGGAATCAGTTTAATTCAGAATTTAATCTGAGAAATTTAACAGGTAAAAATGTCAATGCAGACCATTTTCACTTATGAATGTTAGCAAAAATATAAATATTTACAAACGAATTTACCAATACAGCGTCAAATGGATACATAAGATTTACTCTAAGGATGATAGGATGAATCAGTGTTAAGAAATCCATAATTCATCATGTTAAGGGGTCAATAGGAAAAATATTTATTGTTCACTATACAGATACCAAAAACATAATGGATGAAAATACAACCATTATTGATTTAAAGAAAACAAAACCACATTAAAACAAGAATGAAATAATAAATAAAAATCTCAATCGATCTCAATTTAAAAACCAGCATTATCCTTAAAACATAATAGAATCAGGAGGAAGATACATGATTAACACCACTCTTTAACATCAACCTTAGAACTGTTCCTAATGTAATTGTCGAAAGCAATAATATTAGATATAAACATTAAAAATATTATTGTTGTGCTATGATTTATTATTCATGTGATGGCCTATTCAGAAAATCAGGTAATTAAGGTGGTAAACTGGATAAAGCAAAAGCACTCTTGAGCAGTAAAACGAGCAAATTACCTTAAAAAATATGATTTCAATCTAATATTTATGGCTTGGGGGTAATTCGACAAAAATCATTCTAAAAAAAAACATAAACTGAAAATTGCCAGGAAAACTGATAATGGAGGATTTGCTAGTTACTTCGACATATTATAAGGTTAAAACAATGAAAAAAAAACACAAACATGCTTGTGGCAAATTATAACGGTAAATAACTGAGATAGAAAAAAAGTTTATATGTATTCTTTGAGCATGTGTTTTATTATCTAAGCCCTTTTGAAGTTCTTTGAATTTTTAATCGAAATATTTAACAATAAACAGAATTATGCATCTCCTTTTATCCAGAAATTAAATCTAATTAAATCTATGAATTTAGCTTAAGGGAAAAAAAAACTAACAAATATGTCAAAGTGTGTCTAAAAATTTTTTTTAAAAATGAAAATTTCATGAAATAAATGAAGGGACTTGATCAATGGAATACTCTCCATGGCCATTAAAATAATGATATAACTAGTTTTTGAGAGAGAAAGATATTTGCTTTTTACTACTAAGTATATAAAGCAAATGTACTATTTCCATTTTTGTAAAGATAAATTCAACACATGTATTTTAAAAATATCTGAAAAGAGTATGTGTGATAGGAATAATGGAAATACTTTGTTTTCTTCTCTAGAGTTTTAGATACCTCTATATTAAGATCTTTTTAGTCTTACAATCATAAAAAATAATGGTATTGGCACATTTTGAGGATAATGAAGAAATATTTCTCCTTCTCCAGCTTATTCTTTAACTCTATTCAGCAGTTCAAAATTGCCTCTCCAGCGTTCTTAAGATAGAAGTTGTAATAGGGCATGAAGAGGAGGCCAGAATAGGATAACCTGAGCTCAGGTAAATAACTAGTACTCCTGGATCTTCCTATTGTACTATAAATAGGTGTTATGTTGTGTATTTGGTGGGGGAGGTGAATTCAGGGTCTTCCTATGTCACTAACTTGGATTGGGACCTCTGGAAACTATGAATAAAGAGAATGCAGTGAAACAGGTAGGAGAGTATAGGTATTGAGGTCCTGATGTTAATATTACCTTGACTGCTTTTTAGTCAAATCCTATTAATGTGTAAGACATATAAGCTATGCATATATGAAAGTTATTTTTTCACCAATTGCAAATCCATCTACTTATTAAAGAGAACTTCAAGTCATTATTAGATAAAAAGTTATTTCAATTAGACATTCTAAAGCAAATGTAGACTCTAAACGACAAAATTATTATCTTGACTAAAAAAGTACTAAGCAAGTATAAACTCCTGAATTAAGTCTTCAACACAAAGGTATACATGCTTAAATTTATGTTTTTAGAAAGCAATAGGTCCAAAAAAAGAAAAAAAGCAATAGGTCCAAGAATAAGAGAGAAAAGATCATCTATGTGTCATTGAAAATGATTAAAACAAACCAATGATAAATTTAAAAGAATTAAAATTAAAAGAGACTTAGTGGTTGCTGAATTAACATTGGCTTCCTAAAATCAGATCTAAATTTAAATAAAAATAAGATTCATCACCTTAACAAGTTACGCATTTATTAGGTTATATTTATTGACAAATGTTTGTTAGGTCATTGTAAATGCTGAATTAATCTGAACAAGTAATATTCATAATGATGGATAGGCAAGGATATCTGTAAGAGCAAACGAAAATATTTTTTGAGTGCCAAGTCTAAAACAATGTTGATTGAAACGTTCGAAAGTGTTTCTTAAATAAATATTGTTTATATTCTGATTAGGAAAGTCATATGTATATTGTTGAAATTTGGAAAATAGGAAAAGTATAAAGAAGAAAATAAGAAACTTTCATAATCTCACTGTTCTAAGATAATTGTTACTAATATTTTGGTATTTTGCTCCCAATCCTTTTTTCTTGTTGGAAATAAACTCTTTCCCCCCTCAAACTGAGATCATATTCTGTGCATTGCTTCTAAGATGCTCTTCTCAGTTTGTTATATTATAAAAATATCTCCAAGCTATAAAGAATTCTTCAAATGTATTGTGTTTGTTCCATACTATTCCAATTTATCCATGTATCAAAATACATTTCAATACTTCTCTGCAGTTGGACATTTGAAATGTTTCCAATTTTTTTTAAGATTTTATTTATTTATTTGACAGATAGAGAGATCACAAGTAGGTAGAGAGACAGGCAGAGAGAGGAGGAAGCAGGCTCCCCGCTGAGCAGAGAGCCTGATGTGGGACTCGATTCCAGGACCCTGGGATCATGACCTGAGCTGAAGGCAGAGGCTTAACCCACTGAGCCGCCCAGGGGCCCCTAAATTTTTTTTAAGATTCCAATTTTTTATATTAAAAATAATGCTTGAGTAGCACAATTTTATGTATCCTTTATCCATATTTCTAATCTTTTCCTCAGGAAAAATTTCTGGAAGCGAAATTTCACATTAAAAGTATAAGAAATGTCACAAAATCTGAATCAATTTATTTTTGGAAATTTATACCAATATATGCTCTCATTGACAAGGTACATATATGCCTAAAAAGAACACTGGGAATTTAGCTTTTACTTTGTACCCAAAACATATTGTAACACCTGCAACAATTGTCATGCGGCTATTCATTCCATGACAGAGGAAATTTTCGTAAGGAAAAGACCAACGAATTTCTATTTCTTCCCCCGAAGAAGTCACTTCACTTTCCCTATGGGGTAGTCTGAACTTCTTTTTCTCAGATATCAGTTTTCCTTCCTTTTGGTTTTCACTGGCCTTAGAAGTCTCTTCTAAATAGATTACATGAATTCTGAACTGTCTTCTTCTACAAATGATTCACTGTTTCCTATCATTGGACCTTATCAACTATGCTGTGTGTATGTAAACCTGTGTTTTCCTTATGAAAGAAAGCATATTTTTTTTAAAGACTGACTTATTTATTTGAGAGAGAGAGCAAGAGGAAGCAGGGGAGGGTCAGAGGGAGAGCGAGAGAATCTTGAGCAGACTCCCCACAGAGCAAGGAGACTGTGGGAAGTGGGAGATGGGGAGGTGGGGGGAGAGGGCTTGATGTCACGACACTGAGAACTTGACCCTGAGATCATGACCTGAGCCTAAACCAAGAGTTGGGCTCTTAACCAACTGAGCCTCCCAGGTCCAAAGAAAGCATCTTGACATTGGAGAAAGAACATGGATTCTGCCTTGAGTTGAGTTCCAGGCCCTCCTTTTGCTCATGGAGGTTAAATCTTCTGAAGCTGAACTTCTATACTCAAAGGTTAATCATACCATCTCACAGGATTATTGTGAAGATTTGGAAATAATGAGAAGCTACCTAGAAACTAATATTAATTAGCTGCTGAACACTAGCTTTGTTTAAAGTATGAGTAAAAGAGCTAAAAATGCTTGTTCTCATTTAGAAAAAAATACCACTCCCATTTCTTAGCTAAACTGAAAGGTTAAAATGAGTTGGACTGAAAGGTGAAAATATGAATAGACTCTTGCAATTTAAAAATCTTTTACTTATGACTTTTAAAAGATTCTGTGTCTGGGAGAACAACACAAACCAAGAAGAAACTTTAAGAACCTACAAATTATTACTGAATCACATAAGCTACTCCTGCAAATGTGGTTACCTGATTTTTATGTTAAGGTCTATTTCAAAACTTCTTTGAAACTTATGTTCATTACTTTAAAAAGAAGCCTGTGCCTATCAATTTGTTTCTAATATGACATAAGCATGTAAAACAAAGACAGTTTTCTTTATTCTACTCTACATTTTTCTTATGATCTCTGATAAATTTGGGGATAGAGGGCTTACAGTTTTTCTCTGATGGTTGGGAAACTGGAATGAAAGATATTTTTTGAGCCATACACGCCGTTAAAAATCCAGTATATTTCAGCAACAATGGTATTCCCAATGAGTTTTAAGGGGAAGGAAAAGGATTGAGAGTAATTTTGATACTGTCTTGTCTTTCACCAGTTGCTGCTAATCTTTTGAAAGGTTTTCTATTTTTGACCTACATTCAGACAGACCCTGCTGTTTGACAAAGCTTATTTTCAAGTCTGATTCACAAGAGCCTTGCAGGGACTCTAGGGCTTGGAGGTAATTCTCCTAGAAATATAAAAGTTTCCTTTGGATAATTAACCACTGCCACAGGAAACTTGAAGTACCTAGAAATCTGACTTTCCAGGACAACATCACTCTATTGGTAGAGTTGAGGAAACAAAGCCCTTATCCCAGCATGCTCTGCTCTGAAGACTGAAGTCAGGAGCCTGTGGGGCAGAATCAATGGATCAGTGGGACACAAGAAACCTAAGACAAACACTGGGAAACAAGATGCAATTACTGTATGTCTAAACTATCCTCAGGTGACAAGACGGATGTTTGAGCTCTGCCAACAATTTTTCTCACAGGTCTTAACTGTTGTAAAATGGTGGACTTACCTGAATATTTGGTTGTTTAAAGATTCCAATTTTATGACTCCATTTCTAAGTGACTATACTCTAATTCCTTTCCCACCTCTCCAGTGTGCAAGGGTCACCTTCACTGTCACCTCCTGTCCCAGTGGCTGCTTTTTCTGAATTCTTACTTATTTCTACCATTTAAATATGAATGGGATACTTCATCCTACTTTAATGTTGTCATAATCACTTGGGGGCCAATAGATTTTGTTATCAACAAACAATAGAGAAACTAATGTTTAATAAGTCACACACCTAGGATTTTATACCACTAAATGAAAGAATGAAACTTTGGGACTGATATTCCTTATGTTGTGACCATATTATAAATGTTTTCTGGCTTTTCTCTGTAAGTTCTCCAAAGGTTTCTCCACAGATTTCTCCATAGGTTTCCAAGGAGAGGCCATAGTTCGAAAACTCTGGTTAACAACCAGATACAACCTTTTCACCAGAGAATTTCCTCTATTTTTTCAATATAGAATTTTCATGTGAGATCTCTTTTGATGGAAGTCTTCTGCTCCAAACCACAAAACAAACAAAATCTCCAGTAGCAAACACCAACAACTCTCCTGGTGGTTTCAACTGTTACTTATTTCTATATTCCTATTCAATAGATGTGTGCTGCTATTCATTACTTTTTAGACACTTTACCAGTTGGGTCTAGTCAGGAGACAGAAATCGCATCAATTTTTTCACCACAGAGAATTTAATATAAAGAATTGTTAGTCAGATATAAAGAATTTTTAGCTAGGTAACTGTAGAGGCGAAAGGGAAAACTAAGTTAATAAAGAGGTAGTGACTAAACGAAGCAGCTGCCACCTCTAGGGCTATGGGAACACCAGAGAGAGGGTAAGGTTATTAGAAGTATGGAAGAGGGGCCCCATAGGGCTGGGACTCAGATCTCTGAGGAGGAGGTGCTAGCTGATTGGTGGTATCTGAGTGCCCCTGCAGTACGGCTGCTTCTGCCCATGAGGATAAAACTGTAAGCAGAATTCATGTAAGCAGAAAGATATGCTACTGCTAAGATGAATTACTTACTGTCTTCCCACTGAGTACAAGGAAGACTCAGTTCACTTACATGCTCCACCTCCCCACCTGTCTGCCTTCTTGCTATTCCTTTCAACTCCTGCCCCGTACTCCATGTACAAATACAGTTGTATCATGATCTTGGTCTAATCCAGAACTTCGATGTTTACAAGACTCTGTGTAAACATATTCACAGCTGAGCCACATTATGGACTATAAATTACTTATGAGTGCAACATTTATATTCCCTGGAGTTAATCATTTCTTGGTTATTTTGTTTGTTTGTTTGCTTTTCAGTGTATCCTGCACTAATGTACCCTCAGACTCTCAATAGACATGCGCATCAGGTGGCACAAATTTCTTTTCCTCATTGACTCCCTGGGAGTCCTCCCACTCCATCTGGACTAGTTGCTCTCTAGTCTGTGTCACCTCTGTCCTCTGAGGATCTTCTATCATCCCTGCCACCTCCCAGTGTGGTTTGCTTTCTTTAGAGGCCTAGGTTTTAATTCATTTTGGCTTATTGCCTCAATTTAATGAAACACATCCTCAAATAATTTCCTTAGAAAGGGTACATGGCAGGTAAGTTTTTGAGAACCTGAATCTGTGAAAATATATTTAGTATAATTAATGTATAAAACTAATTTTCAGTTTGGCTAGGTTTAGACTTCAGCACATCATTTTTTACCTCAGAATTCTAAAAGCATTTTACACAGCCTTCCAACCTCAAGTGAGACTGTTGAATGGTACCATTTCAATCTTGATTTTTTTTTTAAAGATTTTATTTATTTATTTGACAGACAGAGACCACAAGTAGGCAGAGAGAAAGAGGAGGAAGCAGGCTCACTGCTGAGCAGAGAGACTGATGTGGGGCTTGATCCCAGGACCCTGGGATCATGACCTTAGCTGAAGGCAGAGGCTTTAACCCACTGAGCCACCCAGGCACCCCTCAATTCTTTGATTTTAGTTTCTGGTCTGTTTATCTACTCTGGAAACTTCTGGTATTTTTAATTAGCTTCTAGCATTTTGAAATTTTTTGATATTATGTTCTGAGGTGGTCTTTTCCCCTTTCTCGTGTTAAGACATCATTAGACTTTTTAGTACTGAAATTCAGGGCCTTCAGTCCTGGAAATTTTCATTTTATTATTTCTCTGATCATTGCAGTTCTCTTCCATTTTATTTATCTTTACCCCCTGGAACACTCACTAACTACAAATAGAACCTCCTAAAACAACCATGTAATTTTCTCTCATATTTTGAATCTGTCATTTTAGTTCAGTTTTGGGGAAATCTTTTCCACTTCTCTCCCAACTTTTCTCTTTCCTTCAAAACATTGCCCATTATTTTTAATTTTGAAGGTATTTTTTGATGTTGTTTTCTGAATGTCACTTTATGTAAAATCTTCTTTCGTGGATTTTTAAGTCTTTCTAGAGCTCATAACTGTATATTTCATACATTTTTAAAATTTTTAAAATATTCTTTGTTTACATATTTATATATATTTTCAGCTTTCTGTTTTCTCCAAGTTGCTTTTTGGTTTGTTTGGTTTTTATGCTATAGGTTTTTGGCAAATGTCTGGGCATCTTTGGAGGTTGATTAATATTTAAGAGCAAAGCACTTAATCATTGATTAGAAGTTCTAAAATTTCCTAAGAAGCTTCACTGGAGAATGATTGAGTGAGACAACCATTTTGTTGGGAATGGGCGAAATCTTTTTCTTGGCTCAGTCACCCACACAGGAAAACTGGCAGAGTTCTTGGATAAAACTTGGGGAACAGGGCCTCTCACTAGAATCCATGGAGTTCCATATGGCCTCTCCCCTGCTTCCCCTTTCCCCACTCTATGGTACCCGAAGTCCCTGGTTCTGATTCAGGCTTCTTTATTTAAACCTCTAATTATACACAAGCAGGAAGGAATCTCAGTTCCTTCCTGATTTTACCCAGTCTTCCACACAGTCCTCATGTTTTCAGTCTCATATTATCCCATATGGCAATGCCAGGAAACTAATTCCTGAGACTTTCTGGGGTACTGAGACACAAATAAGACTCTACACTGTCAATTTAATTACCACTAGTGCATCTGTTTCCCAGATGTTAATATTGTGTTGATATCTGTTTTCTGCTATGATGGCCCCTTCTCTTTTCTTCACCTCTTTACTCTTCTGCTATCGTTATAATGGACACTTCGGAGAGTAGGATTCAAAGTATATTCCATTAAAGTCCACTAGATTTAACAAAATTCTCAGTTTGGTTTATTTAATCATCACTATTTTATTAAGTATTTCTAATGTTTATTAAATTCTGTTTCTTACCATATTTTCAAAAGTGTGTACCAACCTGGAGATTTTTTTTAAAGGTTTTAATTATTTATTTGTTTGTTTGTTTGTTTGTTTATGAGAGGAGGAGGAGCAGACTCCATACCAAGTGTGGGGCCCACATGGGCCTCAGTCCCCTGATCCTGAGATTATGACCTGGGCTGAAAACAAGAGTTGTTCACTTAACCATCTGAGCCCACCAGGAGCCCCCGCAACATGGAGATTTTTAAAAATAGTGTTCTTGGATGAATTATTAAGTATATTTGCATAAGTTTATATCTGGCTCTCTGTTCTGATTTATTGATGTACAATATATATGTTTTAGGTCTGTCATATTACTATAGCTTTGTAATTTTTTTTTTAATGTTGGGAAGTATGAAATCTCCAGCTTTGTTCTTTATTAAGACCATTTTGGCTATTTGGGGTTCTTTGTGTAACTGTAAGTTAGTTTTTCTCCTTTTGTGAAAACTTTCATTTGGATTTTGATAAAGACTGCATTGAATCTGTAGATCACGTTGGGTTATATGCATATATTAACAATATGAAGTCTTTTGAGCAACGAACATGGGAGGTCCTTCCATTTGTTTGTGTCTTTAATTCCTGTCAGCAGTCTATTGTAATTTTCAGTATACGGACCTTGGGCTCTCTTGTTTAAGTTTTTTCATCTTTTGATTCCCTTCCTTCTTTTTTTTTTCTTTTCTTTTTTTTTGAGATTTTATTTATTCAATTGATAGAGACACAATCAGAGACGGAACACAAGCAGGGGGAAGTAGGAGAGAGAGAGGGACAAGCAGGCTTCCTGCTGAGCAGGGAGCCCAATTCGGGACTTGATCCCAGAACCCTGGGATAATGACCCAAGTTGAAGATGAATGGTTAATGCCTGAGCCACCCACAACCCCCCCCACTATTTTATTTTTGGTGCGTCTTCTGTAGGCATTTTCTTTGTGGCCAACATAAGCTTATTAAAATATTTTATAGTAATAGCAATCTATTTAAGATGAGAAGAATTTAACTTCAATCATTTACAAAACTTTACATTTTAATTTTTCTCCCACACACTTTACATTTTTAATTATTTTAATTATTTTATTAACTTTTGGAAAATACATGTCTATGAAATTATATTTTTCTTAATAACAGTCTAAAGTCATTCATTTTTCTAGTCTTCCAAGCATGACAAATAATTTAGCACATTTGTTATAGATAGGAAATCCCACCAAATCTTATCAGTATTTAAACTTTTTATTTTTATTTTAACACAATAGTACTATTTGTTTTAAATTTATTAATAGTATTAATCAAATTGTGTGTTTAACATTTCATTTTTTTTTACCCTTTCCCTTTGGGGTTACCTTATTTTTCCTAAGTGAGTAATAGTATTAGTTCTTTCAGTAAAAGTATGCAAGGAATTAATTCTCTGAATGTCTATAATCATGTTTATTTCCTTTTTAAAAATTTTTTTAAAATTATTATTTATTTATTTAATGAACATATAATGTATTTTTATCCCCAGGGGTACATATCTGTGAATTGCCAGGTTTACACACTTCACAGCACTCACCATAGCACATACCCTCCCCAATGTCCATAGCCCCACCCCCCTTTCCCAACCCCCCTCTCCCCAGCAACCCTCAGTTTGTTTTGTGAGATTAAGAGTCACTTATGGTTTGTCTCCCTCCCGTCCATCTTGTTTCATTTATTCTTCTCCTACCCCCTTAGCCCCCTCCATGTTGCATCTCCACTTCCTCCTATCAGGGAGATCATATGATAGTTGTCTTTCTCTGATTGACTTATTTTGCTAAGCATGATACCCTCTAGTTCCATCCACATCATTGCAAATTGCAAGATTTCATTTCTTTTGATGGCTGCATAGTGTTCCACTGTGTGTATATACCACATCTTCTTGATCCATTCATCTGTTGTTGGACATCTAGGTTCTTTCCATAGTTTGGCTATTGTAAACATTGCTGCTATAAACATTCGTGTGCATGTGCCTCTCTGGATCACTACATTTGTATCTTTAGGGTAAATACCCAGTAGTGCAATTGCTGGGTCATAGGATACTTCTATATTCAACATTTTGAGGAACCTCCATGCTGTTTTCTAGAGTGGTTGCACCAGCTTGCATTCCCACCAAGAGTGTAGGAGTGTTCCCCTTTCTCCACATCTGTCACTTCCTGACTTGTTGATTTTAGCCATTCTGACTGGTGTGAGGTGATATCTCATTGTGGTTTTGATTTGTATTTCCCTGATGCCAAGTGATGTGGAGCACTTTTTCATGTGTCTGTTGGCCATCTGGATGTCTTCTTTGCAGAAATGTCTGTTCATGTCCTCTGCCCATTTCTTGATTGGATTATTTGTTCTTTGGGTGTTGAGTTTGCTAAGTTCTTTATAGATTCTGGACACTAGTCCTTTATCTGATATGTCATTTGCAAATATCTTCTCCAATTCTGTCAGTTGTCTTTTGGTTTTGTTAACTATTTCCTTTGCTGTGCAAAAGCTTTTGATCTTGATGAAATCCCAATAGTTCATTTTTTCCTTTGCTTCCCTTGCCTTTGGCGATGTTCCTAGAAAGAAGTTGTTGCGGCTGAGGTCAAAGAGGTAGCTGCCTGTGTTCTCCTCAAGGATTTTGATGGATTCCTTTCGCACATTGAGGTCCTTCATCCATTTTGAGTCTATTTTTGTGTGTGGTGTAAGGAAATGGTCCAATTTCATATTTCTGCATGTGGCTGTCCAATTTTCCCAACACCATTTATTGAAGAGGTTGTCTTTTATCCATTGGACATTCTTTCCTGCTTTGTTAAAGATTAGTTGACCATAGAGTTGAGGGTCTATTTCTGGGCTCTCTGTTTTGTTCCTTTGATCTATGTGTCTGTTTTTGTGCCAGTACCATGCTATCTTGATGATGACAGCTTTGTAATAGAGCTTGAAGTCTGGAATTGTGATGCCACTAACTTTGGCTTTCTTTTTCAATATTCATTTGGCTATTCGAGGTCTTTTCTGGTTCCATATAAATTTTAGGATTATTTGTTCCATTTCTTTGAAAAAAACGAATGATATTTTAATAGGAATTGCATTAAATGTGTAGATTGCTTTAGGTAGCATAGACATTTTCACAATATTTGTTCTTCCAATCCAGAAGCATGGAACATTTCTCCATTTCATTGTTTCTTCCTCAATTTCTTTCATGAGTACTTTATAGTTTTCTGAGTATAGATTCTTAGCCTCTTGGTTAGGTTTATTCCTAGGTATCTTATGGTTTTGGGTGCAATTGTAAATGGGATGGACTCCTTAATTTCTCTTTCTTCTGTCTTGTTGTTGGTGTAGAGAAATGCAACTGATTTCTGAGCATTGATTTTATATCCTGACACTTTACTGAATTCCTGTACAAGTTCTAGCAGTTGGAGTGGAATCTTTTGGGTTTCCCACATATAGTATCATATCATCTGAGAAGAGTGATAGTTTGACTTCTTCTTTGCTAATTTGGATGCCTTTAATTTCCTTTTGTTGTCTGATTGCTGACGCTAGGACTTCTAGTACTATGTTGAATAGCAGTGGTGATAATGGACATCCCTGCTATGTTCCCGACCTTAGTGGAAAAGCTTTCAGTCTTTCTCCTTGAGAATGATATTTGCAGTGGGTTTTTCGTAGATGGTTTTGATAATATTGAGGTATGTGCCCTCTATCCCTACACTTTGAAGAGTTTTGATCAGGAAGAGATGTTGTACTTTGTCAAATGCTTTTTCAATATCTATTGAGAGTATCATATGGTTCTTATTCTTTCTTTTATTAATGTGTTGTAACACATTGATTGATTTGTGGATGTTGAACCAACCTTGCAGTCCTGGAATAAATCCCACTTGGTCATGGTGAATAATCGTTTTAATGTACTTTTGAATCCTATTGGCTAGTATTTTGGTGAGAATTTTCACATCTGTGTTCATCAAGGATATTGGTCTATAGTTCTCTTTTTTGATGGGATCCTTGTTTGGTTTTGGGATCAAGGTGATGTTGGCCTCATAAAATGAGTTTGGAAGTTTTCTTTACATTTCTATTTTTTGGAACAGTTTCAGGAGAATAGGAATTAATTCTTCTTTAAATGTTTGGTAGAATTCCCCTGGGAAGCCGTCTGGCCCTGGGCTTTTGTTTGTTTGGAGATTTTTGATGACTGTTTCAATCTCCTTACTGGTTATGGGTCTGTTCAGGTTTTCTATTTCTTCCTGGTTCAGTTGTAGTAGTTTATATGTCTCTAGGAATGCGTCCATTTCTTCCAGATTGTCAAATTTGTTTGCATAGAGTTGCTCATAGTATGTTCTTATAATTGTTTGTATTTCTTTGGTATTGGTTGTGATCTCTCCTCTTTCATTCATGATTTTATTTATTTGGGTCCTTTCTCTTCTTTTTGATAAGTCTGGTCAGGGGTTTGTCAATCTTATTAATTCTTTCAAAGAACCAGCTCCTAGTTTCATTTATTTGTTCTATTGTTTTTTTAGTTTCTGTTTCATTGATTTCTGCTCTGATCTTTATGATTTCTCTTCTCCTGCTGGGTTTAGGCTTTCTTTCTTGTACTTTCTCCAGCTCCTTTAGGTGTAGGGTTAGGTTGTGTACCTGAGACCTTTCTTGTTTCTTGAGAAAGTCTTGTACTGCTATATATTTTCCTCTCAGGACTGCCTTTGTTGTGTCCCGCAGGTTTTGAACTGTTGTGTTTTAATTATCATTTGTTTCCATGATTTTTTTCAATTCTTTAATTTCCTGGTTGGCCCATTCATTCTTTAGAAGGATGCTGTTTAGTCTCCATGTATTTAGGTTCTTCCCAAATTTCCTCTTGTGATTGAGCTCTAGCTTCAGATCATTGTGGTCTGAAAATATGCAGGGAATGATCCCAATCTTTTGATACTGGTTGAGACCTGATTTAGTACCCAAGATGTGATCTATTCTGGAGAATGTTCCCTGTACACTAGAGAAGAATGTGTATTCTGTTGCTTTGGGATGAAATGTTCTGAATATATCTGTGATGTTCATCTGGTCCAGTGTGTCATTTAAGGCCTTTATTTCCTTGTTGATCTTTTGCTTGAATGATCTGTCCATTTCAGTGATGGGAGTGTTAAAGTCCCCTATTACTATTGTATTATTGTTGATGTGTTTCTTTGATTTTGTTATTAGTTGGTTTATACAGCTGGCTGCTCCCATGTTAGGGGCATAGATATTTAAAATTGCTAGATCTTCTTGTTGGACAGACCCTTTGAGTATGATATAGTGTCTTTCCTCATCTCTTATTATAGTCTTTGGCTTAAATTCTAATTGATTTGATATAAGGATTGCCACCCCAGCTCTCTTTTGATGTCCATTAGCATGGTAAATTGTTTTCCACCCCCTCACTTTAAAACTGCTGTGTCTTCAGGTCTAAAATGAGTTTCTTGTAGGCAACATATAGATGTTTTTTTTTTTTTTTAATCCATTCTGATACCCTGTGTCTTTCTATTGGGGCATTTAGCCCATTAATATTCAGGGTAACTATTGAGAGATATGAATTTAGTGCCATTGTATTGCCTGTAAGGTGACTGTTACTGTATATTGTCTCTGTTCCTTTCCGTTCTACTACTTTAAGGATCTCTCTTTGCTTAGAGGACCCCTTTCAATATTTCCTGTAGAGCTGGTTTGGTGTTTGCAAATTCTTTCAGTTTTTGTTTGTCCTGGAAGCTTTTTATCTCTCTTTCTATTTTCAATGATAGCCTAGCTGGATATAGTATTCTTGGCTGCGTGTTTTTCTCATTTAGTGCTCTGAATATATCATGCCAGCTCTTTCTGGCCTGCCAGGTCTCTGTGGATAAGTCTGCTGCCAATCTAATATTTTTACCATTGTATGTTACAGACTTCTTTTCCCAGGCTGCTTTCAGGATTTTCTCTTTGTCACTAAGACTTGTAAATTTTACTATTAGGTTACAGAATGTGGACCTATTCTTGTTGATTTTGAGGGGGATTCTCTGCACCTTTTGGATTTTGATGCTTGTTCCCTTTGCCATATTAGGGAAATTCTCTCCATAATTCTCTCCAATATACCTTCTGCTCCCCTCTCTCTTTCTTCTTATTCTGGAATCCCAATTATTCTAATGTTATTTCATCTTATGGTGTCACTTATCTCTTGAACTCTCCCCTCATGGTCCAGTAGCTCTGTGTCCCTCTTTTGCTCAGCTTCTTTATTCTCTAATTCTTTATATCACTAATTCTTTATTCTGCCTCATTTATCCTAGCAGTGAGAGCCTCCATTTTTTATTGCACCTCATTAATAGTTTTTTTAATTTCAACTTGGTTGGATTTTAGTTCTTTTATTTCTCCAGAAAGGGCTTTTATATCTCCTGAGAGGGTTTCTCTAATATCTTCCATGCCTTTTTCGAGCCTGGCTAGAAACTTGAGAATCGTCATTCTGAACTCTAGATCTGACATATTACCAATGTCTGTATTGATTAGGTTCCCAGCTTTTGGTACTGCCTCTTGTTCTTTTTTGGGGGGTGAATTTTTCTGCCTTGTCATTTTGTCCAGATAAGAGTATATGAAGGAGCAAGTAAAATACTTAAAGGGTGGCAAAGACCCCAGGAAAATACGCTTTAACCAAATCAGAAAAGACCCCAAATCGTGGGGGGGGGCGGAGAAAGGGGATAAAAAGAGGTTCAGAAAAAAAAAAAAGAAACAATTAAAAAAAGAAAACAAATAAAGAAAAAAATATAAAAAAGAAATATATATATATTATATTAGATAAACTAGTTTTTAAAAAGTTTAAAAAGAAAAGGGTAATAGTTAAAAAAAATTAGCAGAAGAAGAAAAAAAAATGACAAAAAATTAAATTAAGTGCAAAACTAAAGAATCATAGGGAGAAAGCCATGAGTCCCCTGCTTTGCTTTCTCCTCCTCTGGAATTCCGCTGCTCTCCTTGGTATTGAACCTGCACTCCTTGGTAGGTGAACTTGGTCCTGGCTGCATTTCTTGTTGATCTTCTGAGGGAAGGGCCTGTTGTAAGTGATTCTCGAGTGTTTTTACCCCAGGCGTAATTGCACCATCCTTACCATGGGGCAGGCTGAGTAATCCACTCGCGTTTGCTTTTGGGAGCTTTTGTTCTTTGAATGCTTTCCGTAGAGTTCCGAAGGATGGGAATGAAAATGGTGGCCTCCCAGTCTCTGGCCTGGAGGAGCTGAGGCCTCGGGGCCCCACTCCTCAGTGCACCCTCAGAGAATAGTGCCCAATCTCTTCTGTCTCCCTGGCCTCCGGCGGCGACCTGTTCAAAGTGACCCCGAGCTGAGAGCTCACTTCTCGGCTTTGTCTCTGTAGCCAGCTTCCCCATTCTAATACCTGCAAGCTCTGCAACACCAGACACCTCTGATCCTTCTGTGACTCTGCAGGACCTGGGGCCACTCTGACCCCACATGGGCTTCACCCTAGTTTAGCCTCTGGAGTGATGTCCCTCAGGGAAACAGACTTCTAAAAGTCCTGATTTAGTGCTGCGTTGCTCCGCCCCTTGCCGGGACCTGTCCCCTCCTCTCACGGTCTATCTTCCCATCGCTTTGGATTCACTTCTCCACCAGTCCTACCTTTAAGAAAGTGGTCGATTTTCTGTTTCTAGAATTGCTGTTCTTCTTCTCTTAGACCTCCCGTTGGATTTGTAGGTGTTTGCAATGTTTAGATAAGCTATCTAGCTGATCTCCTGCTACCTGATGTAGTCTCAGCCTGCTACTTTTCCGCCATCTTGACTCCTCCCCCCCATAATCATGTTTAATTCTTCATCATTTTAATAACATTTCAGATTTATATTCAATTGTAGGTTGACATTTTTCCTTAGCTTTTGAAAGATATTACTGTACTACTTGTTACTGAGATTTTCATTTCTTCTAAATAATACATATTTTCTAAAATTAAAATTTTTTTCCCTTGATCTTTAATAATGAAGTATCACCCAAATGTGACTGGGTACGATTTTTTTTTTTCATTCATCCTCCTGAGGATTTGTAAAGTCTTAGGATTACTTTTTTCAATTGTGAAATCTTATACCTATTATTTTTTCTAATATTGCTTCTTTAAAATTTTCAACAATTTATTTTGGAATAAACAATGGACTTACATTGGAGCTTTTGGTGTGCTTTTAAAACTGCTCTTTCTTATTTTTACTTTTATCTGTGTTATGATTCAGATAAACATCTCAGTGTAATATTTCAGTGCCTTTATTTTTTAACTGCATCGAGTATAAAGTTCATAATGTCTATTGTGACAAGTTAAGAATTTAATAACTATTTGTATCAATTCCAAGTTCTCAAATTTATTCTTTCTCTTATCCACCTGATTTTGTTTCATGAACACCTGCTTTTGTTTTATAATTTTTGATTTATTAAAATGAAAGTTATAACTATTTTTTGAACACAGTCAACTCCATTTCAAATTCTTTTTCAGACTGCTACATAATGTCAAATTCATTTAGAATCAACTTACATTATAACTATTGTAGGCTATTGTGAAAATAATATTTTTGGTTTATTTTTTTCCCTTTTCTTTCTCAGTTCACATTTCTCTTACTAGTGACTGGTCTTTGAAGTTTTCTCACCTGGCCTCTATGCCCCTAGTACCGAACCAACACGTAAAGCTTCTGTTCTATTGTGGTGTAGAAGATAGTATACAACACACCAGTCTCGTGAACTACTTTGTTCAATTTCTGGCCAAGGCACCCTCTTTGTTCTCTCATTTCTCAAGGCCAAGCTTCCTACAATAGAGACCCCGTGGAGTTTCACAATAGCTACTGACTTCATAGAGTCTGACTCTTGGTAATCATTTTGTGGGGAATACTCTTAGTTTCCTTTGAACCACAAGTGCCAAACAGTGACTGATTTTGCTTGCTTCTATGTCCATAACCCAGAAGTCCTGTGGCTTTATGTTTTTGTTCCTTTTCTGATTCTTAGAGCGGTATACCTCAGTGCTACCTTTTTTAAGCTCTAATTTTAGTTTACTGTTTAATATTATGAGGAGAGTAGAAATGTGCCTAAAAGCATCACCTCATTGGACAATGTGGAGAAACATTTACGTCTTTCTTTTTGTACAACCTTTCTGCAAAATCCCTTTGATTTACCCAGTGATGAGTGATTTTACTGCATGTCACTTTACTTCATCTCTAAGCACCAAAACAATACTAATAAAAATGGATGCCAATTAGAAGCACAGGACTTTATTTTCAGAACAGAATTTTGCTTCTTCCACCTAACTGTCCCCACAAGTCTCTGAGTTGTAGAGCTAAACACATTCCTGGAGCTAGAGAAACATCAGGATATAGGTAAACCATCAGTATATAGACTAAAGTACAGTATGGTTATAACAAAACCACTTACATAGGGTTCAACTTTTATAAAATCTCTGTAAAATCAATGCTATAAAAATAGAAACTACTACTTATTATTAACATCTTTTGTATATAATTGATTGTACAATTCATTTAATTCTTAACAACAAAATGTTTATGGACCATTTTAATCACTGGAAGGAACTGTGTCCTGTGTTCAAACATTTTTGGCAGAGGAAATTCAGGAACTTAGTGGCTGTACTGGAATTAGAATCCAAGTCTGTACGATTCTTCAGTCATGATCTTAAATATGTTGCTATTACTACCATGACCTCATGGCTAACTTTGAACTTTGGATTTTGACAGAAAATACTGTCTAAACTAAAGAAAAAGATGTATTGACTTATGTAACCGGGAAGTCTTGGGGTAAAACTGAAGTCAGGAACATTTTTTAGAAAAGGGTTTATTTATTTATTTGGGAGAGGGAGAGAGAGAGCACGTGCGCATAAGCAGGGGGAGCCAGAGGCAGAGGGAGAGGGTAAAGCAGAGCCCAATAGGGTGCCCAATGCAAGGCTTGATCCCAGGACCTCAGGATCATGACCTGAGCCGTACTTAACTGAGCCACTGAGACACCCTAGGAGTTAGGAATTTTTAAGCTACCTATAGTCTCAAACAGCATCATAAGGATATGATTTCTCCTGGCTTCTGGCTGAATTCTCCTCCATTTGTTGGCATTGTTTTCAGATCTGTGTAGTAGCAGAATGGCTATAGCAGCCACAGCTCACATCCGCTCAGGTTCAAGTCCAAGAAAAAGAGATATTCTCTTCCCAGCAGCTCTCACACTTGCCGTTATAATCTGCCTGAGTGGAGCAACTGGGCTCTTGAGTCTACCTGCTCACCAATCACTGAGGCCAGGGAATTGTCCGTGTTGAGTGATCCAAGCTTAGGTTCTACATTCCATCCCTGTAGAAAGAGGATGGGATCCACCCAAAGGAGAGATTCTTGCTCCCAGATTGTCAGCATTCACCAGAAATCAGACAGAGGTTGTTAGAGGATCCAAAACATATACATGTCTACCTCAGTTGCGAACAATAGTTGAGAAGATTTTATTATTAAAACGTGTTGTCCATTAGCATCAAGAGTCTCCTACTTCTGCAAGAAATAAGATTTGTAAAATACACTTTTGAACTGAGGAAAACGATCAGTATTGAAAATACTCTTGGGATGATGCTCTGAAAGCATAGTGTGAGGCAGTATTACTTGTCTAAATTCATGCCTGCCTTTTATTCACATGGAAGAAGAGACGTTGATGCACGGCAGTTGAGGAGGTGTGAGGGATGCTTAGCTTGATTGAGAAAGGTTAATTACATGTGAAATGAGGCTGGGATTCAGAGGATGTTTGCTCTAGATTTTGTGCAATGTTATATTAACACTGGGATTCTCTTTATTCTATTAACAAAATAAACTCATTTTGTTTGGTTTCATTTCACACTTGCTTTAATCCCACTGAACATTTATACTATTATTTAATTTTACTAAACATTTGTGGATAGTAAAATATCTATACAATTAAGCAACTGCAGGATATTAAAGATACCCAGTTCTTACAGAGATTTGATCTGCTAATTAGCCACACCAATTTTATGGATCATTGCATCTCACTTAAAATGTATTGTTATACGTTTATAATCTTTCCATAATGAGCTTTTATTGAGTGCATGGGCCAAATTCTGTGTGATGTACAAGAGAAACTCCCCTTCCTCCCCCTAAAAAATATGTTCACAGACCTAGTAAATCACAATAACATTCCATTGAAAATGGTCCTCTTGGCATTATTAAATGGCTTCTTTGGGACTACAGTAGAAAATGCATATACCTGAGGAGGGAAGAGTCAGAGTGTTTTCCAAAGAAGCTTCATAAAAGAGAAAGATGGAGAGGAGGAAAGCCAACAATTAATAAACTTATGGGCAATATAAATTTAAGGAGAAAATAGATGCAGGTCAGATTTTCTTTCATCATCACAGTGATCTAATTATTTTCATCTTGGCCTTTCTATTACTTAAACAGGCTAAACTAACATTTTCTAGTTTCTCCAGAATTAAGTATTGACTTGAAATATATTTAAAAAACTTTAAATTAGCTACTCCTTGTTGAAGAGTATAGTCAGGTTGAAATGCCACAGATAAAGTTAGACAGTGATGGTCAAGAAATCACCCATACCCTATTGTGTCCTAGGAAATGGCTCACTGTAAAGAACCACCCTTCCTTACAGGGCCTAGATAAGGCTCAAGAATGGCCCCCTGATATTACCTATGACAAGGCCAGATAGAGACCCTCCAAATTTCTTTTTCCTATTTTAATTTGTTTATTTCTACTGACACACTTGGACAGCCTACTAACTTTACTTGGCCAAACCTTAGCCAAGCTTCTCTTTATTCCTTAGGCCTCTGAACTTTGACCCATAGTGGAGCACTGGAACAGTGCAACAGACTCCCCTTAGCAGAGCCTCCAGAGAACCAGCTGACCTCTAGGTAAAACATTCCCTGATCAGCTAGCTATTTATGCTCCTGACTCATTGCACTCTTTTTTTTTTTTAAAGATTTTATTTATTTATTTGACAGAGAGAGATTACAAGTAGGCAGAGAGGCAGGCAGAGATAGAGAGGAGGAAGCAGGCTCCCTGCTGAGCAGAGAGCCCGATGCGGGACTCGATCCCAGGACCCTGAGATCATGACCTGAGCCGAAAGCAGCGGCTTAACCCACTGAGCCACCCAGGCGCCCCTCATTGCACTCTTTAATACCAGGTTCTTTCTGGGCTTCTTTACTCCACCCTGTGAAAAAAAAAGCCATTTGCTCCATGACCTTTGAGACACTCACAGATGTAATGATGGGAGCATTCTCCAGATGACAATTAATAGTCCCACTTCCCCTATCACAAATGTCCCTTTCCCCTGTTGTAATAATTCTTTTGAATAATATATTTCCCTATCTAAGACTTGATTTTTTCTTCAACTTAACACTACAATTATTTAAACCAGAATATTTATTTGGAATCATTTCTGAGAGAAAAATCTCATGATAATATTTGTTTTCTGCTTTTCTTAATAGAAATTTAGTAGCATATTTTTAGAGATGCTAACAGTACACATAAAGTTATAATAGAAAGACATACTCATTACACATTTAAACACTATACAATGTTTCATATCACAAATTAAATGCCACAGCCTCTCCACCAGTTGCTTTCCTTAATTTGTTCTTTCTTTCTTTCTCTCTCTCTCTTTATTCATTCTTTCTCTCTCTGTCTCTGTCTTTCTTTCTTACTTTGCCTTCCTGAATTCTTATCTCTATTAATGAACCACCGTTCTCTCAGCTACCACACTGGACATTCCAGTGCCATTTTTGGATTTTTCTTCAACCTATTTTCCATAATCAGCCAGTCACGAGGTCAATTGATTTTACCTGTAATTAGTGTCTGTCACATTTCCCCCTTCTTTCTGGTTCCACTATCATCATGTTAATTCAAGCTGTCTTTGATACCTCATGTTACTACTATTACAGAGCTTGCATAATCGCAGTTTCAGTGAGACTCCCCCACACACCAGTAAGATGAATGTGGATTTCAAGAAAGATGGAGCTCTCTGGTAGAATGTTCAGGGTAAGGATTGGATTTTGAAGTCCGAAGTCAAAACAGGAGTTGCTCTTAAAGCTCTTGAGAGATTTGGGAGCAGGATTGCAAAGAGAAAGCTCACAGCTCTGTTTGAGAAATCCTATTTCTAAAATGCAATGAAAAGGAAGAAAGTTGAATAATAAGAGGAAATAAAGGAAAACAAGATTTGAAGATTGAAGTCAAGATCTGAGAGTCAAGAATGCTTAGATGGATCAAGGGAAAACAGGCTGGGATTAAGTATCTGTATGTGAGAGAAAAATATGAAGAGCTACAAGACTTTCTATGTAATTGTCTTCAATGGGTTAGAATTGGCCTTGGTGGCTCAGCAGTGGACAGTAGCATAATGGATGTTCCTGAGCTAAATAGTGAGGCTGAGTCACTGCTGGAAACTTATGCTTTCCTAAATTAACTAGAGCAGTGTATCTGGAAGTGTTTTGAGACTTTGTTAAGCTGGGACGTTGGTTCCCATGTCTGTTCTTTAGCATCAAACTTTTTTTTTTAAAAGATTTTATTTATTCATTTGACAGACAGAGATCACAAGTAGGCAGAGAGGCAGGCAGAGAGCAGGGAGCTTGATGCAGGATCCCAGGACTCTGGGATCATGACCTGAGCTGAAGGCAGAGGCTTAACCCACTGAACCACCCAGGCGCCCCTATCATCAAACCTTTTTTAATGTACCAGATACTGCAGTTAATTTGGTGTTATTGATGACATTTTAGAATGTAAGTGAGGTCCGGAGCTGAAGACCAAGACAGAATTCTCAAGATGTCTCTGGTGCAAAAGGGTGATTTTATTAAAGCATGGGGACAGGACCCATGGGCAGAAAGAGCTGCTCCAGAGTCATGAGGAGTGGCCCATTATACACCTACAAGTTGGAGAGACAGGTAAGGAAAAAAGGAGGTTTCAAAAGAACTTTCCTATGCTAATAGAATTAACATGAAGATAGTTGGGAGATTCCTGGAAAAATGTCACATAAGTCCCATACAGGAGGGGAGTGTTGGGGGGGGGTGGAGGGAGGCTTCAGGGTGTCAGCTTCTGCTTTGTCCTCTGCTACCCTTCTGTTCCCCATCACTATGATGTGGGGTTTGATTTGGTTTGGTTTTTTTGAACTTTATTTCCTAATATGGTGATTCAGTTGGGTGATTCCGGAGGAGACTAGGCACTATTTTTATGGACCCACAAAAATTCCTCAGGCTGTCCCTTATACATGAAGTGGCTGACTCACACAGAATGAAGGCACAACTTCTCAGTCTGGCATTATTCTCTGGAATTAGTAAAGTTCCAGGATAAGAGCCCAGCTTTGATAGCTATATCTTCTCCAACATGTTCTCTTGCCCACAGTGATTGTCATTGTGTTGAGAAGGCCAACAAGTTCTGAGCTAAAGCTCTAATATCATGCACAGCACTACAATTCTCAGTCCTTATTTCTTTGATCACACTATTCCTTTTCTTGGATAATGTTCTTCTTCAAGAATATAAGCTTTACTAGATTTGAAGCTACTTATGAGCATGAAATACACATTTACACTAAAATATTTTTATTGGAACCTACCTTAATATAACACCATCTAGTACAGTAGGGTTGTGGTGATAGAGAATGCCAGTTTCTTTTTCCTTTCAAAGTAGATCCATCAAATGTTAGATGGACACATGGCTGCCAAGCACAAATTACATTTTCCAACATCTCTGGTTGCTAGGTATGACCATGTAACTAAGTTTTAGCCAACTGGATGTGAATGGGAATAGTGTATCAAACTTCCAGATGGTATCCTCAAAGGGAATGAGAATACTCTACATTTCTTCTTTCTTGCTTCCGATTGCCTGGAAGGCTGATGTGATAATTTGATGGCAGGAGCTAGAGCAGCCATCTTGGTTATAATATGGAAGCTACTTATGGAGGAAGACAGAGCCACCATATTAGTCTTAGACTGCTTACACTCAGACTACAAGAAGTGATAGAAGGTATTTTATCTTGTTTAATTCACTGTTATTTTGACATTTGCTATAGAATGTGAACTATATGCTTTCTCTCAATAAATCCTTGCTGAGGGAAAGAATGAGTAAGTACTGTGTCATTTAAATTGACCCCTTTTACTCTGGCTTTAAAGACTTGACATTGTATAGCTGTGCTAGGTAGCTTAGCCAGAGACCCAATTTGGAGGACCTAGGGCTTGGTTTGTCACACAAACACATGTTGATTGACCCATATATTGTTTTTAAATTAACATGCTTACCATGTTCTGCATCACAGGAGATTACACATGAATATTTTTATTTCTGGATCCCATAAAACATAGCATCCCTCAGCCCACTTCCTGGCCTTGCACTCAATGACAAAAATCAGTGGCATCTTTAGATGGTGTATGTGTTCTTACATTTACCAGTTCAAACCAGCTTCACTCATTTGTGTGACCATTTGCCCATGTGGCCATTTGAGTGTGTGACCTGCCATGTAGTATTCTAATAAAAATAGACTTCTATTACTGATGAGCACATACTGCTTCACACATGCATACTATCAGAATGGCCCAAGTAAAGCTGTTTCACTGGAATTTTCTTCTCTTATGAGCTCTTCCAGGTCAGGAGCTAATTACCCTTTGCCCTTTGTCCTTTACATTCACTCTGGTGAAAATCACACTTCTAAGCTGTTTTATGGCCTTTAATCTAATTGAAGGCAGAACGAGGGGCATCCTGCATGGGTTTAATCTTTCAAGCAGGTTTCAGCATGAATAACCCTTCCATAAACTGGCAGGTTTCCTCTCATGGGTTCTCTTCAAGTCATTTTCTTGAGAGCTAGGTTACTTGCTTCCCTGCACAATAAATGGACCTTATTAATAATTAGAACCCTACTCTAATCTCATAAATGGAGAAAAAAACTCCCTAATAAACCCCTTAGAAAACTAACATCTTCATCAGAGTTACAATTTATGTTTTATGTAACAAACACAGATGGTCTCTGATTTATGATGGTTCAAATTCTGATTTTGCTACTATATGATAGTGTGAAAATAATATGCATTCAGTAGAAGCTATACTTTGAATGTTGAATTTTATATTTTCCCAGACTATTGATCTGTGGTATGATCCTCTCTTACGATGTTTGACTGCCTAGCCATAGCACCTGGTCAGCCACGGGATCACAGAGGGGGAAAAACAGGTATCCTTAACACCATCCTGCACCCACACACCCGTTCTGTATTTCACTTTCAGTGCAGTATTCAATAAATCACTTGAGATATTCAATACTTTACTACAAAATAAGCTTTGTGTTAAATGATTTTTCCCAGCTGTAGGCTACTGTAAATGTCTGAGCACCTTTAAGTAGGCTAGACTAAGCTATGTTGTCTAGTAGCTTAGGTGTACTAAATGCATTCTGCCATGATAGTTTCAACTTAAGATGGGTTTATCATTGTGTAACTTAATCGTAAGATAAAGAAGAGCTGGGCTGATATATGGAGTAAAATTCACTTAATGCATTGCTGAGAATTAGTTATTAAAAATAAGTTGAAATGACATTGATGCTTTTTAATTGGAAAGAATCACAGAAAAGTTTTGAGACACTTTAGATAAGAGGGATAAGATAGGAATGTTGACTGGAAGGGACTGTTTATGCATTATAAATTTATAGAAATTTTAATTAATCAATTAATATTATGTATTACATATCATGTTATATTATTTGTGTACATAAAATTAAATGTATTAACACAAATATTTGGACAGAGAGATTTTGGATACTTTACACTTAAAAAATTTTTTAAAAATATACTAAAAACAAATGTACTATATATAAGGAAATATAGCTAAACATACTATGAAATAAGTATAGCAAGTTGCATAATAATACATATGATACAACTCTTTGTATGTATTAAACCCTTCTATCTCCATATATACACATGCACATGTAAAAATATTGAAAATAGAAGAATTGACATCAGATTAAGATTACCAGTGAGTAGAGAACATGGGACAGAGAACAGGAGACCATCATGTGCACTTTAAATACTTTCATACTGTTTATCTGTTTCTGAATTTCACATATTGCTGTTTAACTTTAAAAAGCATTTAAAAATGAACTGCAAGTCATAAAGTTCACCCAATAATTCAATTTCTGAGAACATATTTTAATTATTTTCAGTATAGTGAAAAACAAGTATTATGTGTACAAATACCTTAGGGAAATATTTCAGCTTTGAAAAATTTGAAATCATTTAAATATCCAGTCATAAGGCACATGTTAATTATGACACATTCACAAAATTTAATGTTTAGTTCATAAAAATCAATATTATCAAAATATGTAATGCCATGGAAACATTTGTGGTTTAATAGCAAATATTAAAAAAGTAGGATGCAAAATTAAATATTCAGTTTGTGATAAAATAAAACATTTGGAAAAAATGCTAGAAAAAATACATTTTGTTTTACACAGCTTCATTAGGAAATAAAAGATTATGATAACTTCCAGTCATCTTGTCCACTGGGCAACCTGGAATATGAAAAACATAAAATATCACGGGGTAAAAGTGTGCACCACTATTTTTTTTTTAATATCCAGGAAATTGGGCTTTTATCAATTTCAGCATTGATATTTCAATATCAACTTCACATTTACCTCTAAATATAGTTTTGAAGAATTTTAAAGAAGCTTCAACTTACTATGAATTTGAACATTAAAAATACATTCAATTAAAAAAAAAAGAAGAAACAAATAGAATTTTGAAAAACCACATGATTTCTATACACATATTTCTATATGAACTTGATTATAATGAAAGGGTAGTGGGCAAAAGTGTAGGCAAGAGTGTAAACTCATGTCATCTCTGGGAATCCTACTTGGGAATGGTGAATGGTTTTCTCTTTAATCATAAATATTTTCATTAGAAAACTCCTGTTCAATGACTTTGATCTTACTGAAATGATCTGATTGGTCTTCTTTGTCTTCCTATTTTTTTTTCATTCATTTGGTAAAATGTATTTCTATCTTAAAAGTTTTCTTCTTGGGGTGCCTGGGTGGCTCAGTGGGTTAAAGCCTCTGCCTTCGGCTCAGGTCATGATCCCAGAGTCCTGGGATCAAGCCCCACCTTGGGCTCTCTGCCCAGCAGGGAGCCTGCTTCCTCCTCTCTCTCTGCCTGCCTTTCTGCCTACTTCTGATCTCTGTCAAATAAATAAATAAAATCTTTAAAAAAAAAAAAGTTTTCTTCTTCCCTCCACATTTGCTATTTTTCTAGTACAACCATGAGAAAGATGTGCCTTTTAGACCTTAACAATTTTCCAGAAAATTCAATCAAGATTTCTATCTTCAAGGATTTGTTTGCATTATTCCTGTTATGGAAAGATTCCATTTCTTTTTTTTTTCTTTTTTTTTTTATTTTTTTATTTTTTATAAACATATATTTTTATCCCCAGGGGTACAGGTCTGTGAATCACCAGGTTTACACACTTCACAGCACTCACCCAAGCACATACCCTCCCCAATGTCCATAATCCCACCCCCTTCTCCCAAACCCCCTCTCCCCAGCAACCCTCAATTTGTTTTGTGAGATTAAGAGTCACTTATGGTTTGTCTCCCTCCCAATCCCATCTTGTTTCATTTATTCTTCTCTTACCCACTTAAGCCCCCATGTTGCATCACCACTTCCTCATATCAGGGAGATCATATGATAGTTGTCTTTTTCTGCTTGACTTATTTTGCTAAGCATGATACGCTCTAGTTCCATCCATGTTGTCGCAAATGGCAAGATTTCATTTCTTTTGATGGCTGCATAGTATTCCATTGTGTATATATACCACATCTTCTTGATCCATTCATCTGTTGATGGACATCTAGGTTTTTTCCATAGTTTGGCTATTGTGGACATTGCTGCTATAAACATTGGAAGAATAAATATTGTGAAAATGTCTATGCTACCTAAAGCAATCTACACATTTAATGCAATTCCTATCAAAGTACCATCCATCTTTTTCAAAGAAATGGAACAAATAATGCTAAAATTTATATGGAACCAGAAAAGACCTCGAATAGCCAAAGGGATATTGAAAAAGAAAGCCAATGTTGGTGGCATCACAATTCCGGACTTCAAGCTCTATTACAAAGCTGTCATCATCAAGACAGCATGGTACTGGCACAAAAACAGACACATAGATCCATGGAACAGAATAGAGAGCCCAGAAATAGACCCTCAACTCTATGGCCAACTAATCTTCGACAAAGCAGGAAAGAATGTCCAATGGAAAAAAGACAGCCTCTTCAATAAATGGTGCTGGGAAAATTGGACAGCCACATGCAGAAAAATGAAATTGGACCATTTCCTTACACCACACACAAAAATAGACTCAAAATGGATGAAGGACCTCAATGTGCGAAAGGAATCCATCAAAATCCTTGAGGAGAACACAGGCAGCAGCCTCTTCGACCTCTGCCGCAGCAACATCTTCCTAGGAACAACGCAAAAGGCAAGGGAAGCAAAGTTAAAAATGAACTATTGGGATTTCATCAAGATCAAAAGCTTTTGCACAGCAAAGGAAACAGTTAACAAAATCAAAAGACAACTGACAGAATTGGAGAAGATATTTGCAAATGACATATCAGATAAAGGACTAGTGTCCAGAATCTATAAAGAACTTAGCAAACTCAACACCCAAAGAACAAATAATCCAATCAAGAAATGGGCAGAGGAGGGCTCCTGGGTGGCTCAGTGGGTTAAGCCGCTGCCTTCGGCTCGGGTCGTGATCTCAGGGTCCTGGGATCGAGTCCCGCATCGGGCTCTCTGCTCAGCAGGGAGCCTGCTTCCTCCTCTCTCTCTCTCTGCCTGCCTCTCTGCCTACTTGTGATCTCTCTCTGTCAAATAAATAAATAAAAATATTTTTAAGAAATGGGCAGAGGACATGAACAGACATTTCTGCAAAGAAGACATCCAGATGGCCAACAGACACATGAAAAAGTGCTCCATATCACTCGGCATCAGGGAAATACAAATCAAAACCACAATGAGATATCACCTCACACCAGTCAGAATGGCTAAAATCAACAAGTCAGGAAATGACAGATGCTGGCGAGGATGCGGAGAAAGGGGAACCCTCCTCCACTGTTGGTGGGAATGCCAGCTGGTGCAGCCACTCTGGAAAACAGCATGGAGGTTCCTCAAAATGTTGAAAATAGAACTGCCCTATGACCCAGCAATTGCACTATTGGGTATTTACCCTAAAGATACAAACGTAGTGATCCAAAAGGAAAGATTCCATTTCTAAGTTTGCTGATTTGCCCATTCATAATACAAAGCTACTCAAAGGCTTGAGAAAACTTACAGACTAAAAATTTCATGTGATCATCAAGGCTTGACCAGTCTCTTCTCTCAAGAGTTATTTCCTCTCCCCATATACTGTGAGATACCCGTACTCTCGTTCTCTGTTTAATGTCTGAGTAATAATGTGGCAGGATTTGAATGACAATCTGAAGAACATTCAATAAGGAATAAACTCTTTATATCCTCCATCTTCTTCCCTTCTCCTGGAGTATGTCCCCAGGTAAAACCTGAAAACCTTATGCCAGTCACTTTCCTGGGGAGTTTGGTGTTCTTAGCCATTGTTAATATATTTTTTGCTATAAATATCCCTTTTTATTGTCTTCTTCTTTACAGAGCCATGTATTACTTTGAATGTCTTGCAATATAAGCCAAGTTTAAATCACAGTTCTAAATAGTAGGATTCTAGATCTTTACCAGGATTGCAGGTTTAACTCATAGATATATTTGTTTGTGGTCTTCTGAGTGAGATATATGAATTGCCAGATGACTGAAAATTAACTTCTTTTTATTTTTGTAGATACACCTCAATTTCAGTTTATCCCTAGATAACTAAATCATATTCTGATTTTAAAAATATAATTTTAATACAAGTTTTTTTTTTCAAAGTGACTGTTATAATATTACATTTTCTATGGTCCTTATTTATTTGACTGTACTAATTTCATTCCCATTTTACTTCCTCGATCGCCAGTTACCATTTCATTTTCAGGTGCATTAAGCCACACATATGTTTAAATAAGAGACCCCCCACTCTGAGAGACAGAAAGGTAATTAAATAAAGTGGGCTGAGGGTACCTGGGTGGCTCATTTGTTTAGGCAACTGCCTTCGGCTCAGGTCATAATCCTTGAGTCCCAAGTCGGGATCCCTGATCTGCAGAGAGTCTGCTTTTCCCTCTGACCCTCCCCCCTCTCATGCTCTCTCTCTCCTTCTCTTTTTCTCAAATACATAAATAAAATCTTAAGTAAACAAATAAAGTGGGTTGAGATGGGACGAGATGGTGAGCAGCTGTTTATGTTGAGACCCTTTGTCAGTATTTCATTCTAACCCCCTGAGAAAGCTATATTCCATGGCAAAATAAACTCTTGCACCTTAAAGTAAGCCAAGAAAGGGAAAATCTAGTCCCATACATTTCTCTTAGCTTTATACTAGGAAAATATTATTCTAGCTAAACAAATGAGATGTGTGTAGTTTGTGTAGATTTATACATTTATATATACAGTACTCATGTAAGGTAGTTAGAAAGCCCAGTCTTCCATACACTTGTAATTAAGATTCTTGCTTTTATTAAACATTGGGCCAGTTTAATATTGACAATCTGATGGGGAGAAAAGACTGTGGAGGTACAAGTGCTCTCCTTAACCTAACAATTCTTTGTTTTCCATTCCTTTCTTGGTCATTCCCTTTTGCATTTTGAGAGAAGAAAGAAAAAACAAACCAGGCTCTTCAGTAGATGCTTTACATATTAGTATAAATTAAAAGTAAGAGACTTCACATGGGGAAAAAAAAATGATTGGCAGAGGAATGAGGCTTACTCCTCCAAGGGCACATTAGCACATCTCATAACTGGTTGGTTGTGCCTTTGTCTTTACATCAAGGTCAGATTAAAGAGGTTTTTTTGAGACAAAGTGAAAAAAATAAAAGTGGGAAGTCAGCTGTGGATATCTTCAAGTCTTTAAGATCATAGGAGTATTAGAAAAGCACAGTGTTAATGATTTGTCTTGCTCAAAACCATGCACTATTTATAAGCATAATGATAAAACCAATACAAGGTTCATATTACTGAATTCACTTCTTTGTATAGAAAAGTGTTCTGTCATGCCCTATTCAGAAGTCTTTTCACATGCAAAGATGGAAAAAAGCATTTTTTCTCTTTCAGGAAAAATCATTAATATATTCAAGGTTTAACTTTCCTTTTACAAGTGTTTCTGAGTGTACCATATGGCACCAGTTAGATTTGAAGGTTTTCATTTGCTTTTTAAAAATCTGAGTGAGGTTTCCTTTCATAAGCTCATACATGCTGGTTATTTTTTAATAAGCATAAAACTTCTATATAACACTGAATGCATGATTTAATAGGAAGGAATAAAAAATACATGGCGATATAATAATGGGCTCATTTAGTTAAGAGCCACTTTGAAGCTTAATACTAAAGGATAAGCTGTCATTAGCTTATTAGCTCAATTTGGACCTGGTACTTATTTTTTAAAGTAAGTGCTGGAATACATATCTTGACAAATTGCTAAATGTCTCCCCATCCCCCATTCAGTGCCCCCTCCCTAGTTCTATATTCACAAAGAGGAGGAGGGGTGTTCCTGCCAACTGAGGCAGTTGGGATAGAAATGTTAGTGTATTTGAGCAGATGTGTGTCAACATCACTCTACAAATATAAAAAAAAGAAGAAGAAAGAAAGAAAGAAAGAAAGAAAGAAAGAAAGAAAGAAAGAAAGAAAAGAAAAAGGTTGCCTGTACTCCTCCTTGACACAGAACATCCACCAAATAAAAGCCTTTATAATTCTGCACTTCCACTAAAAGTCTCCTATTAAAATTACAGTTATGATACAGAAGATTCAAAGATTTCAGTGTACTTGCTGCAATCATTCCGTACCAGGCTTTGCTGACCGTGTTGAAGGAAAGGAGGGCTTCAAAGGAAATATTATGACACACACTTTAGGAAATGTAGGTAGGATTAATCAGTTGCCCTTTCTTGAGTTATAGCATATTTATTATAAGGAAACTGGTGTGAAAAGCTACTCTAGATTAAGGTATTTAGGCAAATTTTTTTTCCTTTTTAAGTTTGAAGGGCCTAATTTCTACAACATTTTCAATTCAACTTTGGTTATTTCTATAAAGAGTCTTCTACCCATGGGGAATTCATGGCTGCTTTTCTCCTACACATTTTCCCCAGTAAAATTAATGGAAGAAGAACATATCTAAATGTAGTGGGAACGTTGGAAAATGAAGACATTGGTACATGCAAAGCAAAATAATTAATTTCTTATTGGATTCCTCCTTAATAGGCACAGAAATCCCTGGGGAATTACAAAATTCTAAAGCTGACATTTACAAGAATAAATGACACCTACAATGTTCACCTGCCTTTTATAATTTTATCTACCTGTATATTTAATAAAAATTAACTGAGCACATATTATTTACTATGTACCATTTGAAATTCATAAGACTGACATGAAGGGTCCATGAAAAGAAGAGACACTTACAATTATAAAAATTATGTAGAGATACACTGTGTTACAGAAGCAAATAACAGGTTATTCAGAAGACATAACTCCAATGGACATTTAAAAGATTAGTAAAAGTTATCTTGGTAGAGGAGGTGGTGAGAGTTATCTATTACAAATTAGGAAAGGTTTGCATCTGATGTGGCTTGAGAATCAGTGTGGTGAAACATGAAAGGAAGTTAGAGGGGAGTTACAGATAACTAAAGGCTTTACATATTATATATAGTTTTTATTCAACAGAGAAGCCCTTGAGAATTTTAATCATAGAAGTAACAAAATTAGATTGCATCACTGTAGAGGGTAGGTTAGCAAGCATAGTCAGCAACTGCAGTAATTTAGGAAAAAAATAAGGGGACTTGAAGTAACCAATGGCATTGGAAATATAGAGAAGATATGCAAGAGAGAAATATATATTGAGAATATATATAGGAGACATATATATGAGAACATATGTTGATAAGATGTCCTGCAGAAAAATTTTCTAGATGCCTCCCATTCTGGCTTGGGAATTATCTATGTAATAGTATTAATCTCCAAATTGGGGAATATAGAAAAAGGATCTGGAGTAGGGATTATCATAGGGAGGAAATGAGGGTACAAAAACAAAGAATATGGAGTTTTATAGGTTGAATATATAGTGCATATATTCAGTAGGTGTTTGAGTAGATAGGTCTTCACGAAAGAAGTCAAAGACTTGGAAGAATATTATATAAATGGTAATGGCACTTCAAGAAAGGACTATACAACAAAACTCATAAGAACAGTGCATAGCGGGGCACCTGGGTGGCCCAGTGGGCTAAGCCTCTGCCTTCACCACAGGTCATGATCTCCGGGTCCTGGGATGGAGCCCCGCATCTGGCTCTCTGCTCAACAGGGAGCCAGCTTCCCCTTCTCTCTGCCTGCTGCTCTGCCTGCTTGTGATCTCTCTCTCTCTCTGTCAAGTAAATAAATAAGATCTTTAAAAAAAAAAAAGAAAGAAAGAAAAAGAAAAGAAAAGAACAATTCATAGCGAGAAGAAAGTAGGGCCAGAGACCTGCTGCTTGGAATGTAAATATTTACAAAGAAAATCGATAAAATCAGAGCATCAAGAAACAAGAGGCAAAGGAGATGGGAAAGACAGAGTTAAGGGACAAATAAAAAGTGAATTAAGATTGGTACTTAAGATGGGTTCATTCAAGACAGAAAGATCGATCCACGTAAATATCTACCTTTAAATATCTAGACAGAGCCCAAATAACATAACATCTACATTAGCTATGTTATTGGTGACTTTGGGGAGAAGGGCTTCATGGGAGGAGAAAAATCAGCCTATACTTTACCAAAGAGTGAATAGAAATTTTCAAGAGGTTGGAAGATCAAAATCGTGTGTGTGTGCAAGTGCATGGGTATATATAAATTTTAATTGTAATTCCATTATAATTAACATACAATGTTATGTTAATTTTATGTGTACAATATAGTGATTCAGCAATTCTGTACATTACTTGGTGCACATCACAAGTGCATTCCTTAATCTCCATCACTGATTTCACCCATTCCCCACACAGCTCCCCTGATATCCACCACTTTGTTCTCTATAGGTAGGACTCTGTTTTTTGGTTTGTCTCTTTCTCTCTTCATTTGTTTTATTTTTTAAATTCCACATATGAGTGAAATCATATGGCATTTGCCATTATCTGATATAAAATAGTATATATTTTTCCAAAGAAACTTGATTTACTGGACAATAAAATACAATTATAGAATGTTTCTACATTTCCCCAAAAAAATTAACTGGGAGAAATGAGAACACATCAGATATTCTACAGAAATTCTAAGGCAAAGAGATAAATTTTTTTGCTCACTTCACTAAAACATTTATCTGAAAATAGAAAGACAACTTATATTAATACCCCAAAAATGAAAGTTGAAAACATGGAGAGGAGAGGAGGAAGACAGAAAAAATTGGGGACAAGTGGGAATCAGAGACAGAACTAAGATGGTTGGGGTTAAGGTTTCAGAAATAAATATGTTCTCTTTTAAGTAAAGGTTTAAGATGTGGCTATAGATACAAGGTTCCAAAGTAGAATAAAAAAAGAAAAAAAGAGAGATTGGAATTGAAAAGTTGTAGAATTGTGCCACAAAAGTGGTAGCCTTGCTAACATTTTTGAAGTGTCCAAGAATGCTCGGAAAAGCTCAAGGGTAGGAAACCTTGATTATGATACCAAAGTCATCAAATTTTGTGGGAAGCCAATAATAAAGTAAATAAATGACATTGATAAGAAGTAGTCTTACTTGTAATCAGAGATGATAGTGAAAGCAGAGACCCTCTTTCCTGTCCAGAGATAAGCATGGTGTGGATAAAGAGAAGCTTCTGCTAAGGAGAGCTGAAACAGGAGCCATAATTTAGTTTTAGAGCCACATTTTGGTAAACTGTAGAGGAAGAAGGAAGGTCTGATGATGGGCATAAGAGTTTGTATAAAAGAAGTGGTGATCTAAGAGGATACTAATTAGTGTTAAAATGAGCAAATGGTTATAATTTTTAAAGTAAATCTGTCTCTATCCAATAAAGTTATTTTGGTCATTGTTGATTACTTTCACTTCAAGAGGATGAGCATTTCTTTCATTACTAATACATATTGAGAACTTACTAATCACCTGTGAGTGATTTTTAAGCTGAATAGCCTAAAATTTAGTCCCTGATGTTCTTGACTCATAATATTGACTCTCAGAACTTGGGAGTCCAGGTGGACTAGCTCATCCCAATATTCATTCAGAAATCACAAGCAGGCAACCCTCCCAAGGCTCTGAGATACATTATGCAAAATAAAAAACGCTACTGTTAGCCATAATAACCAAATTTATTCTGAGACTTGTAGAATTAAATTATACACTGCATTTCATTTAGCAAATTAAAATTATTTTTTGAAATAATCATTAACCAATTAATATGATTGGACTTTAACTTTTTGTGCTGGATCCTTATTGTTTAGATTAAAACCATTGACTTTGTTTTCCTTTATTTGAAGACAGGCATACCTTTAAGCTATTAAACTTCCAAACTATGCTTTGCCATCTGCTTATTTCAAATGGTTGTGCAGATTCGTTTCTTGTTAGGCTCTATTAAGTTTGCACCAACATAACATTTTAACCTCTAAACACAGGGAAAGCAACAAACAGGTGAAGATCAACAAACACGGCAGGAAGATTTTAAGTGACTAATCAGATGGAAGAAATATCTAAAAAGAACAGGCAGGAAAATGGAATGCCAACTGTTGTAGCCACAAGCTTGAGAAGGTGAGAATACATGGCTGCCTGCCAAGGAAACCTCAGGCCCTGTAAATCCAACGTGTTATTACAAATAGTAACACTGTACATGTGCACGTGCATGCACACCCATACACAGACTCACACCTATAAGAAAGCAACAGCAAATTTTAAACAGGGACCTGTGAAAAGCTCGGATTTTGCTCGGGGACTTCCACAGTCTAGATTCAGGTCAAACAGAAAGTATTATAGAGAGTGTTCAGTAAGGATGGATTTTAGAATCAGAAGGATTAGGGTCAAAATCCTGCTCTCTTTACTCAACGATCTGTTACTGGCATGTTCTTCAACCTTTCTAGCTTCCTACTTCCTCATTTGTAAAACGGGGATTAAAAACAGTCCCTAAGTCTAGGATTGTTATGGAGATGGAAGGTGGGAATGCCAGAAAGGTCTTCAAGCTTTACACAGAACACTTGCACATTCGGGCAATCATCAGTTAATGTGACTCTTGTTTCTTTGCTGCCCATATACAGTTGTGTCCCCACTTTCCTTTAAAGTAGAAATAGTTGTCGGGTGCATTTGTCTTGCCTTTTAAATACTACTGTAGTTTCTCCTTCCTATGAGGAAGTCTCCATATTATTGGAGTCCTCTACTCCCAAATTAGAAAGTTTTATGCCTTTTCCCTGTAAAATGTATTCCTCTATTATTACATGTGCCCTCTCTCTTCCCTCTGCTCACCTTGAAATCTTAATTAAAATCCAAGTATTTCACTGAACTCCTGTTTTGGTCACTTGTTTAGCCCTTTTAGAATTGCTGTCACATCTAAAAAAATTTATCGGAAGGTACTTTATTGGTCAACAAACCAATTTTTTTTTTAAAGATTTTATTTATTTATTTGACAGAGAGAGATCACAAGCAGGCAGAGAGGCAGGCAGAGAGAGAGGAGGAAGCAGGCTCCCTGCTGAGCAGAGAGCCCGATGCGGGGCTCGATCCCAGGACTCTGAGATCATGACCTGAGCCGAAGGCAGCGGCTTAACCCACTGAGCCACCCAGGCGCCACAAACAAACCAATTTTTAAACATATACCTAAAACTCTTTGTATTTTCAATACTCAAGGTTTACATATTTCTATAGAAGAGGATATTCCAGATAGAGGCATCACTAAATGTAAGGAATAGGAGGCAAAATTCTGCTTGTATGATCAAGAGAGGTACTTGAGAGTAGGGTATAAGAAAATGTATCAGGAGATTATGTTGGACTTTGGAAGCCTTTTTAAGCAATAGGAAGCCATTGAAAGGTTTTAGGAAGAGAATTGCTATAAATTTTTCGAAGATCTCACTGGATGCCATACAGATAAAAATTAGAAAAGAACAAAGATAGAATCAGGTATCATTTAATAGGATATTACAATAGTTCAGGTGATAGATTATAGATAGTTTGGGTTGGGATTATAACAATCAAGATACTGAAAAAAAAATCAGACTATTACTAATTCTGGAGACATAATCTATAGCATTGTTGATGGATTAAATGGTGGAGATGAGGGAAATGCCACCTGAGCAACTGAGGAAAGTGTAATATCATTAACTGAGATGAAGCAGATTGGGCAGAAAGGAGGATTTAAGGGGAAGGAGACAATTGAAAGTTCATTTTGTGATTTTAACTCCAGTTTTTGCTTGATTTATCTCTAGTAACCTTGTGTATTCCTTTTTTGGGAATTTGCTTTGTCAATCTTTAAAGTTTTACCCATAGATAATTTCAAGCTTCTCTTTTGTAAGTGAAGTTATTTTATAATATCTTTCTGAGAAGTCCATGATCTATGGTATTTATGTTTGTTTCTGTTGCCTACATAGTTTTTTGGTGTTTCTACTTTATGTTGTCTTAGTTCCTGTACTCCTGGTTATTGTAAACTATGGAGTGAAAAACATATTGATACCTGTAATTTGAGGCTTAAAATGAATGCAACTGTCTCCAGAAGGTTTGTGTGAATCCTATTGCCAGACCTCTGGAGATACTAGCAATTCAGGATCAATTTAAACTAAGTTCAAGACCAGAACTTTCCTTTAGATAATCCAGTCAACTCAAAATCATGCTGAAATTCCATGCGAAAGCTTTTTCCTGTCTATTTTTGCCTTTGCCAAAGGAATGCAATCCTCTGGGTTTTCAGACCATGACTGGGAAATTCTCTGGTCAAACTCCTAAATTTTTATGGATCCTAGTTTGTTTTTGTTTTTGTTTTAAAGATTTTATTTATTTCCTGGACAGAGAGAGAGAGAGAGAGAGAGAGAGAGAGAGAGATCACAAGTAGGCAGAGAGGCAGGCAGAGAGAAAGGAGGAAGCTAGCTCCCCACAGAGCAGAGAGCCAGATGCAGGGCTCAATCCCTGGACCCTGAGATCATGACCTGGGCTGAAGGCAGAGAGGCTTAACCCACCAAGCCACCCGGGCACCCCGGATCCTAGTTTTGATTATTTTTCTGATCAGTGCATAAAAGCTACCACGCTCACTCACCTCTCTCCATTTCCCTTTTCTCTCCTCTTTGACCTGATAATTCCTTATTGTCTTATTGGATTTTTGTTGCTTTTCAGATGACTTTAAAATATATCTTCTCTATTTCTTTTAGTTATCTGGGGGTAGTGGGGCTAAAAATTGGTCCAGTTATCTAACTAATCATTATGAGAAGCAAAGTGAAATATTTCATTTTAAATATGTAAAAGATGAAATGCCTGTTATAAACTAGGTGGAGATGTTGAATGGGGAAAATGGATATATGAGTCTAAAGCTCTCAGGGTCCAGTATTACAGGTACAGTTTAGAGACACATCAACATAAGCATGTCTAATAAAGCCATGGGATCACATGGGATCCCTTAAGATGTGAGTGCAAATAGAGAAGAGGGTCAAAGGTCAAGGACCTATTCAAGAAAATAGGGTTTAGAATGAAGAAGAGAGGCTGGCAGAGTAGGCAGAAGTAGCTAATGCTGTTTGAGGTAAATCAGGATATCTTGGTGAAACTAAAGTTAAGAAAAGGAAGTATTTCAAGAAAGGAAGGTAACCAACTCTGTCAAATACTCCTGAGAGTGAATAAATGAAAACAAAGAAGAAACCATTGATTTTGACCATAAGGAACTCATAGATAAAAACATTGTCAAGGAGCAGTGTGACTAACACTTTAATAATAGTCTAAAGAGGAAATATAACAAGTGGTAGAGACATTGAATGCTGACCACTCAATACTGTTGACCTTGAGCAACAGAAGTTTGAACTACTTGGGTCCATTTATACATGATTGGTCTTTCTAAATATGTAAATATAGTATAATACTATAAATGTATTTTCTCTTCCTTATGACATTTTTTTCCTTTATTTTTAGTTTGAATTCAGTTAGCCAACTTGTAGTAGATCCTTAGATTCAGAGATAGTGTTTCATGATTCATCAGTTGCATATAACATCCAGTGGCCGCCATATCACATGCCCTCCTTAATGCCCATCACCCAGTTACTCCATCCTCCTAAGTTTGTTTCCCAGAGTCAAGTCTTTCATGGTTTGTTTCCCTCTCTGATTTCTTCCCATTTAATTTCCCCTCTCTTTCCCTATGATACTCTGCCCTATTCCTTATATTCCATATATTAGTGAAACCATATGATAATTGTCTTTCTCTAACTAACATTTCTCTTAGCATAGTGCCCTCCAGTCCCATTTATATCCACATAAATGGTAGGTGTTCATCCTTTCTGATAGCTGAGTAATATTCCATTGTATATATGAATCACATCTTCTTTTTTTTTTTTAATTTTTATCGAGTTTATTTTTGCATGGAATCATCATTTTGTACATATTTAATGGTTTTTTTTTTTAATTTTTATTTTTTTATAAACATATATTTTTATCCCCAGGGGTACAGGTCTGTGAATCACCAGGTTTACACACTTCACAGCACTCACCAAAGCACATACCCTCCCCAATGTCCATAATCCCACCCTCTTCTCCCAAACCCCCTCCCCCCAGCAACCCTCAGTTTGTTTTGTGAGATTAAGAGTCACTTATGGTTTGTCTCCCTCCCAATCCCATCTTGTTTCATTTATTCTTCTCCTACCCACTTAAGCCTCCATGTTGCATCACCACTTCCTCATATCAGGGAGATCATATGATAGTTCTCTTTCTCTGCTTGACTTATTTCGCTAAGCATGATTTGCTCTAGTTCCATCCATGTTGTCGCAAATGGCAAGATTTCATTTCTTTTGATGGCTGCATAGTATTCCATTGTGTATATATACCACATCTTCTTGATCCATTCATCTGTTGATGGACATCTAGGTTCTTTCCATAGTTTGGCTATTGTGGACATTGCTGCTATCTATGCCCCCAACGTGGGAGCAGCCAACTATATAAACCAATTAATAACAAAATCAAAGAAACACATCAACAATAATACAATAATAGTAGGGGACTTTAACACTCCCCTCACTGAAATGGACAGGTCATCCAAGCAAAAGATCAGCAAGGAAATAAAGGCCTTAAACAACACACTGGACCAGATGGACATCACAGATATATTCAGAATATTTCATCCCAAAGCAACAGAATACACATTCTTCTCTAGTGCACATGGAACATTCTCCAGAATAGATCACATCCTCGGTCCTAAATCAGGACTCAACCGGTATCAAAAGATTGGGATCATTCCCTGCATATTTTCAGACCACAATGCTCTAAAGCTAGAACTCAACCACAAAAGGAAGTTTGGAAAGAACCCAAATACATGGAGACTAAACAGTATCCTTCTAAAGAATGAATGGGTCAACCGGGAAATTAAAAAAGAATTGAAAAAAATCATGGAAACAAATGATAATGAAAATACAACGGTTCAAAATCTGTGGGACACAACAAAGGCAGTCCTGAGAGGAAAATATATAGCGGTACAAGCCTTTCTCAAGAAACAAGAAAGGTCTCAGGTACACAACCTAACCCTACACCTAAAGGAGCTGGAGAAAGAACAAGAAAGAAACCCTAAGCCCAGCAGGAGAAGAGAAATCATAAAGATCAGAGCAGAAATCAATGAAATAGAAACCAAAAAAACAATAGAACAAATTAACAAAACTAGGAGCTGGTTCTTTGAAAGAATTAATAAAATTGATAAACCCCTGGCCCGACTTATCAAAAAGAAAAGAGAAAGGACCCAAATAAATAAAATCATGAATGAAAGAGGAGAGATCACAACTAACACCAAAGAAATATAAACTATTATAAGAACATACTATGAGCAACTCTACGGCAATAAATTTGACAATCTGGAAGAAATGGATGCATTCCTAGAAACATATAAACTACCACAACTGAACCAGGAAGAAATAGAAAGCCTGAACAGACCCATAACCAGTAAGGAGATTGAAACAGTCATTAAAAATCTCCAAACAAACAAAAGCCCAGGGCCAGACGGCTTCCCGGGGGAATTCTACCAAACATTTAAAGAAGAACTAATTCCTATTCTCCTGAAACTGTTCCAAAAAATAGAAATGGAAGGAAAACTTCCAAACTCATTTTATGAGGCCAGCATCACCTTGATCCCAAAACCAGACAAGGATCCCACCAAAAAAGAGAGCTATAGACCGATATCCTTGATGAACACAGATGCGAAAATACTCAACAAAATACTAGCCAATAGGATTCAACAGTACATTAAAAAGATTATTCACCACGACCAAGTGGGATTTATTCCAGGGCTGCAAGGTTGGTTCAACATCCGCAAATCAGTCAATGTGATACAACACATCAATAAAAGAAAGAACAAGAACCATATGATACTCTCAATAGATGCTGAAAAAGCATTTGACAAAGTACAGCATCCCTTCCTGATCAAAACTCTTCAAAGTGTAGGGATAGAGGGCACATACCTCAATATCATCAAAGCCATCTATGAAAAACCCACCGCAAATATCATTCTCAATGGAGAAAAACTGAAAGCTTTTCCACTAAGGTCAGGAACACGGCAGGGATGTCCATTATCACCACTGCTATTCAACATAGCACTAGAGGTCCTAGCCTCAGCAATCAGACAACAAAAGGAAATTAAAGGCATCCAAATTGGCAAAGAAGAAGTCAAATTATCACTCTTCGCAGATGATATGATACTATATATTGAAAACCCAAAAGACTCCACTCCAAAACTGCTAGAACTTATACAGGAATTCAGTAAAGTGTCAGGATATAAAATCAATGCACAGAAATCAGTTGCATTTCTCTACACCAACAGCAAGACAGAAGAAAGAGATATTAAGGAGTCAATCCCATTTACAATTGCATCCAAAACCATAAGATACCTAGGAATAAACCTAACCAAAGAGACACAGAATCTATACTCAGAAAACTATAAAGTACTCATGAAAGAAATTGAGGAAGACACAAAGAAATGGAAAAATGTTCCATGCTCCTGGATTGGAAGAATAAATATTGTGAAAATGTCTATGCTACCTAAAGCAATCTACACATTTAATGCAATTCCTATCAAAGTACCATCCATCTTTTTCAAAGAAATGGAACAAATAATGCTAAAATTTATATGGAACCAGAAAAGACCTCGAATAGCCAAAGGGATATTGAAAAAGAAAGCCAATGTTGGTGGCATCACAATTCCGGACTTCAAGCTCTATTACAAAGCTGTCATCATCAAGACAGCATGGTACTGGCACAAAAACAGACACATAGATCAATGGAACAGAAGAGAGAGCCCAGAAATAGACCCTCAAATCTATGGTCAACTCATATTCGACAAAGCAGGAAAGAATGTCCAATGGAAAAAAGACAGCCTCTTCAATAAATGGTGCTGGGAAAACTGGACAGCCACATGTAGAAAAATGAAATTGGACCATTTCCTTACACCACACACAAAAATAGACTCAAAATGGATGAAGGACCTCAATGTGCGAAAGGAATCCATCAAAATCCTTGAGGAGAACACAGGCAGCAACCTCTTCGACCTCTGCCGCAGCAACATCTTCCTAGGAACAACGCAAAAGGCAAGGGAAGCAAGGGAAAAAATGAACTATTGGGATTTCATCAAGATCAAAAGCTTTTGCACAGCGAAGGAAACAGTTAACAAAATCAAAAGACAACTGACAGAATGGGAGAAGATATTTGCAAACGACATATCAGATAAAGGACTAGTGTCCAGAATCTATAAAGAACTTAGCAAACTCAACACCCAAAGAACAAATAATCCAATCAAGAAATGGGCAGAGGACATGAACAGACATTTCTGCAAAGAAGACATCCAGATGGCCAACAGACACATGAAAAAGTGCTCCACATCACTCGGCATCAGGGAAATACAAACCAAAACCACAATGAGATATCACCTCACACCAGTCAGAATGGCTAAAATCAACAAGTCAGGAAATGACAGATGCTGGCGAGGATGTGGAGAAAGGGGAATCCTCCTACATTGTTGGTGGGAATGCAAGCTGGTTCAGCCACTCTGGAAAACAGCATGGAGGTTCCTCAGAATGTTGAAAATAGAACTGCCCTATGACCCAGCAATTGCACTATTGGGTATTTACCCTAAAGATACAAATGTAGTGATCCAAAGGGGCACATGCACCCGAATGTTTATAGCAGTAATGAATCACATCTTCTTAATCCATTCATCTGTTAAAAGACATCTTGGGTCCTTACATAGTTTGGCTGTTGTGGACATTGTTGCTATGAACATTAGGATGCAGGTTCCCCTTTGTTTCAGTACATCTGTATCTTTGGGGTAAATACCCATAAGTACAATTACTGGGTAATAGAGTAGCTCTATTTTTAACTTTTTGAAGTATTTCCATAATGTATTCCAGAGTGGCTATAGCAGGTTGCATTCTCACCAACAGTGTAAGAGAATTCACCTTTCTCCATATCCTTGCCAACATTTGCTTTTTCCTGTCTTGTTAATTTTGGCCATTCTAAGTTGTGTAAGGTGTTATCTCATTTTGGTTTTTATTTGTATTTCCCTGATGACAAGTGATGTGGAGCATTTTTAATGTGCCTGTTAACCATTTGTATGTCTTCTTTGGAGAAGTGTCTGTTCATGTCTTCTGCCCATTTCTTAACTGGATTGTTTGTATTTTAGGTGTTGAGTTCGATAAGTTCTTTATAGATCTTGGATACCAGCCCTTTATCTGACAGGACATTTGCAAATATCTTCTCCCATTCCATAGGTTGCCTTTTATTTTGTTGACTGTTTCCTTTGCTGTGCAGAAGCTTTTAATCTTAATGAGGTGTCAATTGTTCATTTTTGCTTTTTTTTTTTTTCCTTGCCTTTAGAGACATGTCTAGAAAGAAGTTGCTGCAGCCAAGGTCACAGAGGTTGTTGCCTGTGTTCTCCTCCAGGACTTTGATGGATTCCTGTCTTACATTTAGGTCTTTCATCCACTTTGAGCTTATCATTGTGTGGGGGGTAAGACAATGGTCCAGTTTCATTCTTCTGCATGTGGCTGCCCAATTTTCTCAAAACCATTTATTGAAAAGACTGTGTTTTTTCCACTGGCTATTCTTTCTTGCTTTGTTGAAAATCAGTTGGCCATAGAGTTGAGGGTCCATTTCTGGGCTCTCTATTCTGTTCCATTCATCTATGTGTCTGATTTTGTGTCAGTGCCATATTGTCTTGATAATTACAGTTTTGTAATATAGCTTGAAGTCAGGCATTGTGATACTCCTAGCTTTGATTTTCCTTTTCAACATTCCCCTGGTTATTCAAGGTCTTTTCAAGTTCCCAACAAACTTTAGGATTGTTTGTTCTAGCTCTGTGAAAAAAAGTTGATGGTATTTTGATAGGGATTGCATTCAATGAGTATATTTCTCCAGGTAGCAGACATTTTAACAATATTTGTTCTTCCAATCCATGAGCATGGGATATTTTTCCATCTCTTTATGTCTGCCTCAATTTCATGGTATCATTAATTTCTCAAGGACTTTTTTCATAGACTATTAGTTGTTTTCCTCTCTTTTCCTCAACTCCCTTCCTTCCCATCATCCTGTCTTCTAGATCACTTACTCTCTTTTTTTTCTCATTCGCCTTAGCTGTTAGAGCATCCAACAGACTGCATCTCAGTTATAGCATATTTAACTTTGGCCTGATTAGATTTTATTTCTGCATTAAGAGATTCACTAGTGTCTTTTATACTTTTTTCAAGCCCAAATATTAACTATAGAATTGTTATCCTGAATTTTATCTCTGACCTCTTATTTATATTCATATCAATTAGATCTAAGGCAGAGAACATTACCTCTGGTTCTTTCTTTTATTATGAATTCCTCCTTCTAGTCATTTTTCCCAGAGAAGAATGGGTGAGTGAGTGAGCAGAATCAAAAATATCAACCACGACCCAAGCAAAACACATACTAGACAAATCCAAAGTGGCTGGAAACCAAAACATAAAAGTAAACAAAATAAAACTAAAAGAAAAAGAAAAGAAAAAGGTAATCACACACACACACACATACACATACACACACACACACACACACACATATATATACGTGTAATAAAGTTATTATATATAATATATACAAATATATAATATAATACATAATAAAAGTTTAAAAGTGACTTAAAGAATTGATAAATCAAGAAACTAGGTGAAATGGGAAAAAAGAAAAAAAGAAATGGAAAAATTTAGACTGAAAGATAAATGAATCATGAGAGAAAAAATCAAATTCTATATACTATTTTTCTCTGGCATTGGAGTTTTACAGTCTTGTGGATCTGAAAACTAGTTGTGCACCTGTAGTTCCAATTGGTCTTCTTGGGAAGGGGCCTCCTGTGCTGTTTCTCAGGTGTCTTTGCCTGGGGGGAATTACACCACTCCTTGCCAATGGGCTGGGCTCAGTGTAAGCTGGTCTTGTGTGTGTGTGTGTGTGTGTGTGTGTGTGTGTGTGTGTGTGTTTGTGTTTTCCCCTGAAGACTTTCTGCACCTCTTTAGAGGATCAGAAAAAAATAGCCTTGCCCCAGTCTCCAGTACCAGAGTCAAAAGATCACAGTTCCCCATATTTAGTAAACCTTTTGGGACAAATAGTCTTCACTTTTGTGTGTGCCAAGCTCCCCAGACTCCTGCTATATGTGATCACAGCAATTCTTCTGGGGAGAGTCCAGGTGACTTGCCTTACTGCCCTTCGTGTGCCTTGGGATGGAGAATGGTTGGGGGCTCATGCATGTAGCAGTTCTGCTGTTCCTGGGAGAAGACTGAGTGTCACCCTGCTGTCCTTTCTGGGGTCACCACCCTGACTGAGAGCTGTTGCCCAGTGGTGGATGCCAGTTCTGCCCTCCTGGGGGATAGCAGATGGTCCACACATTCCAGTCCTTTTAAGGGTGCACAGGCAGAGAGCAATCACCCGATCTGCCTGGCTCATGGTTTCTGGTGACCCAAGTTAAGAGTCATCTCCTGGGTTCTCTGGCCATAACCAGTTTCTCCACTCCACTGCTTGGGTACTCTACTGGCTCAGGCATCCCTGTTAGTTCTGTGTCTTCTGGGATCCTGAGACCACACTGACCCACCTAGAATTCTGCCCTTATCATCCCCTGAGCCTCTTTTAGACAGGGATGTCTCTCACTGGCGCAGATTTCTAAGGACTCTGTGGCTATATCTCTTTCCAGTAGCCAGTTTATGGAGGCTCCCTGCTCACTCTGTTTATATTCCTCCCCTCAGGTTCACATCTCCATTCCCCCTACCTTGCAAAAAGCAGTTGCTTTTCTAGATATATTTCCAGATATATTTTCTTACATCTCAGGCTGAATGCCTGGATGTTCAGAATGGTTTGATAGCTATCCAGCTAAATTCAATGGACCAGGTAAAATGAGATCCCCTACTCTTCTGCCGTCTTGCTTCTTCAATCCTTTATGACATTCTTAATAACATTTTCTTCTCTAGTTTATTTTTTGTAAGAATACAATATACAATACATATACAATCAACAATAGGCTGTGAGTAATTAAGTAATTAATTTTTGGGGCAATTGAAAGTTATAGGTGGATTTTCAACTATGTGGGCGTTGATCACCCTAATCCCCATGGCTTGTTCAAGGGTCCAAAGGTACTAATTTTTTATGAAAGGCGGGCAGTTGATAGAGGAGAATTTATGATCAAGATCGGGTATTTTTAAATAGAAAATGACATGAGTGTTTTCTGATGAAACTGATCTTGTAGAGAGGCAAGAATTGCTGATGTGGAAGAGAGTAGGAGTACTTGCAAGTGCAAAGTGTTCAAGTGGGCCAGAGGGGAGACAATCAAGACGCCATGGGATTAGGAACATTTCTTTTACTGTGATTAGGCAGCAGACCAAGTAGGTTGATATTCATATAGGCTGATACAATTGACGGTGGGCATTTATGTTTTCATTGGTTTTATTGGTCTTCATGGAAGACAGACTTATTTCCCAAAAGTTTCTTATCTCTGATGAGAAGGCATGTTGGGAAAGAACAAAGAGAAACATACCCAGGAAAGAGTGACTAGGATTATAAGTGAATCTTAAAATTTCACTCCTTAAGGAGTGAGTCCATGTATATTTAGTCTCTTGAAAAGGCTTTGGGAAGGCATGCTTTAAATAACTGAAGGGTAATCACAAAGCAAAGGCAATGATCTTTTGTGTGTGTAGCTCCAGAACACAGAGCTATGACAGGTGGATAGAAGTCACAGGAGGCAGATTTCAATTTATAGTAAAAACAAACTTTGTACTACCAGAATTTTGCAGTTGTGAGGTTATAAAATTTCCTTTACAGATAGTGTTCAGAGAGTTAGCATAATTTCATGAGGACATTATGGAGATATCACTTGCATTGGAAGGAGAAATTATGTTAGACACTTTCAATGTGTACTGGAACTGAGCTCCATGAATTGTGTCGCTGGTCCATCTTCTCAAATCATTTCTCAACAATGCCTTTTCTTCCTTACATTTTGCTCTCAGAGGTAGTACTGTAGCATCTCAATTGTTCTTGATGTAGATTTTGAAAACAATTGTGGTGAGATAGGAAATATAGTTCAGATGGCCCCTTATGGTCACATTTTACAAGCTTTACAAACAAAACATGCAGTCTGATAGAATTCCTCTGCTCTAGGACTGTCAGAAAAATTAGAGGAATCACATATCCAATTTCCAGTTTCTCCTTTTCCTTTTAGTGCTTTTGAACTTGAGTCTGTGGATAAGATGCTTCAGTGGGGTTGTTGCTTAATTAATTAGAGTCAAGAGAAGAATAAAATTTTAAAGAGAGGATTGTAGATTACAGAGTCCCCTGTTCAGCAATGACATAGACTAATTTGACAATCGAAGGGTCAGTACCTGCAAAAGTAAGGACACTGCTTACAAGCATTAGCACCCAACTAGTAACAATGTGCATGCCAGGATAATGAACTTAAAACAATAGTAATTAGCAGGCTAAGACAAAGGATTAAAATTAAAAATGAATGGTGCAGTGCTTCCGCTTCCTTGTAGAACAGCATTAAGCCAACTTAATCCATTTTAATTCATTGTGAAACCTGCAGTGCAAATGAGGTGGATTCAAGGGTCAGGTTCAGCTCCTGAGAAAGTGCGATACATTCACCTGTGACAATTCTTTCTGGAATGATAAAGTAAGGGAAGTCTCTTAAGAACTCTGAGTGACTCCACAAGGTCCCCAGAGATCAGGTGTCAAAGTTGTCTATCAGATGCCTGAAAAGAAAAAAGGGAAGCATTACTCAATGCTATTGTGAGACAGTTGTCATTGACTGATCAGGCCTTTGAAGCACGCTTTCACAGTCAATGAAACCACCTGAATAGATGAAAGCCAGACAGCTTCTGACAAACAAGAGTCTATGGAATATTCATTGTGCATCTGGGAGGGAAAGATTAATGTATTAGAAATTAAAATGGGACCAGAATGTATGATCTTGCTCTAACACTTGGCCAGACCTGTGTCACCCACTGCTAGGGCCTGAAGTCAACAGACAATTCTGCCAAGGTAACTGAGAATCATTAAGCATCCTGCTATTGTGCATGGTGAATAATAAAACTTTCCTCCTATTCTTTGCCTGGAGCTGACAATGAATAATTCTGGAGCTATTTGCAATGTTAACAGCACCTATCTTGCCCATCCATTCCTTTACGATAAGGATGGAAATATGCATTTCAACAGTCTGTACAGATACTGATTCACAGGCATTTCAAAGGACACCTGTCACTCAAGTGAAGGACCTGTCAGTCTTCAATGTATGATGGTGCCAAGAAAATGGCCAAAAAGATTATCTGTACTTTATTTCTTCCCTTTTTTCAGATTAAAACACTGTTATATTTGCCATAGACTGACAAGTGATTTACACTAGCAACTGTAACATATTTAAGACCAGAAAAAAGCTATTCTCTTAGGCAGAACTCTTCCAAGGTTTACAACTGTATCAAATATACTATCGCAAATGTGATCTGGGCCATACAGAATGTCATTATGCTGGATATTAGAAGCATTTAATCTGTTTGCTGACATAAAGGTGACATTGATAGAGTTGTATTTTTGATGTCAGTACCCAAGTAAATTTACTTTTAGGAAATTACAACTAGACTGGAATTACAAGGAGTCCTTAGAGTATGACCAGCTTTGTATTGGACATCTTCATTAAAATTATATGTGAGCAGCTCAAGATTTTGCTTCAACAGTGCATCAGTGAGTATATGGTTTAGAATAGCATACCTTCCATAATCAATAGAAATTTGTGTCACTTATTAAAAAACTAAAATCCAACTACAAAAGAGACTCAACATTTCCTTCCCCGGACCAAAATTATGAACAGTATCTAGAATTTTAGAGATCTTCAAAGTTTTATTCCCCTGTACAAATACTGTGATTCTCTTCAGGATCCCAATATATATTAAACAAATTATTCTGCCTTTTACAATTATAGTTAAGTTAATAATTAAATTAAATTTTAAATTAATAAACTTCAAAGAGGTCCACCTTCCTCACCCCTCCTGAAAGTCACAAGAGCTCATCTTTTTATCACGGTGTTATAGGTCTTTTCTTTTTCCTAAGAATGATGAGCCTATTAAGCTCCCTGTTGACCACACAGCAATTCTTGGGTGTTTTAGTGGTACTCACATAAAAAAAAAAAAAAAAAAAAAAAAAAAAAAAAAGGCTTGCATTTGGTACATTAAAGAACTGACCTGTGAATTTCTTAAGCCTCTGGTTAGTGAGCAATCCCTCTCTTTCTTTTTGACAAGTAGTTCTTATAAGTATCAATCCTGTTTTTTTTCTCAAAATTATGAGTCTATGGGTCTTTTTCCATATAAATCCATAGGATATATTTTAAACTAGAGAACTGTTTTGTCAGGAAATTGTCCAAATCTCCCTAGCACCAAGGGATACATTGAAGCAATTAGAGCTAACTTTATTACTTTGTGATAGATAGATGATAGAGGTAGCTGAATCAATCAGGAAAAGCTAAAAATTATATTCAAATTTGAGACTCTAAAACTCATACAACTATTGTAAAGTTATTTAAAAAATCATTAAAATCACTGATAGTGATATAATACAGTTAAATTATCAATTAAAACATTCTCTCATGAAACCCTGTTATAACAAAAATGGATGAAGCAAAGATAAAACAGAAATTGTCTCAGACAGAGAATAAAATGATTACTTATAGCCAGATTCCCAGTATTGTGGTCTGTAAATATGAGGGTTCCATAAATCCCTAATTCTCTCCTTTCTTTATAGTGAATTTCTATAGCCAAAGTCTATAATCCAGACATTGCAGATAACTTTTCCAGAAATAATTTCTAAGAAAGAGAGTGAGAGAAAGAGTGAGAAAGAGTGTGTGAGATTTTTTGAAACCTCTAGACATTGACCAGAAATTGTTTAAAATGACTTCTTAGGCATTCTGCTGTAAGAAATCATAAAACAAATGTATTAGGTCCCAATAACATATCAAATTTTTTAGTGGTTTGATGATTACCAAGATGTTAATCACCCTCACATCCTTGAGATACTCATTTTGAGTGGCTTCTCTTCTCACTGTTTTTCTATCTTTCCTAAATATGTGTTTAAATTTCTCAAAGTTTAAGGTAGATTTCTTCTTTCCCTTTGTACTAATATCAATTTACAATGTAGTCACTTATTTTTTATGGCAATCTTTTGAGGTACTACTACCATCCCCATTGTACAGATGTAGAAACAGTCCAAGATCATGCAGTTAGATTTAAACTCAACCAACTTGACTCCAGAGTCTATGCTCAAAAAAGGTACTTTGTCTTAGCATGAACTTATAATCAGAGAGTACCGAAGGCACTAAGATACATTAAAGTTATCATACTTTTTACTATAAACTCTTTGGGAAATGAATTTGTCACAGAAAATTTACTCACATAACACAAATATTCTCTAATTAATGGGTATTTAAAATAATAACAAAAGTATGCCATTCTAATAATGTCTATTCAAGTGTTTTAAAATGATTCCAGCATGAGGAAGAAAAAGTATTTATATTCTCAACCCTATGTATTACTACATTACATTACTTGTTATACTCTGTATTTTCCCTAGTAAAGCCTATTTCTACTAGCTCCAAAGCACAACAGATCTAAAATTCGGTTTGGGATGACATCATATGTCCAATGTTTAATTGTTGCAGCACAATATATAGTATGGTTTGTGATGAATGGATTATAGAACAATCAAATATCATTTCAGGAGAGTAGCAACAGTGCAAAGCATTATTTTCAGATTTTCTAACTGATTAGAAAGGATGTCTATATGTCTAGATCAAAGCACAGCATTTCTTTTCCCTACCAATTCCCTTATCTCTAAACATATCCTTTGATATCCATTTTACCAATAGTCTTAAATTCATAGGTTTTATCAACTGACATTATATTTTATATATAAAATTAGGCCAAGTACTCTAGTAGTCCAGAAAACTAATTAGGATGTTATTTGTAACTAGCTTAATGTGTGATGATAATTGGCTGGGTTTGGGAAAGAAAAAGATGGCAAGAAAGTGAGAGAAATTTCTGAACTATGAGATCCCAGTTAATCTCTGGCAGAAATGAGGCTTAGGGGCTTAGATTCTAGTTTCTCATCACCACTCAACAGAACCCATGGACAGGCATTTGTCTTTTGACTGAAAAAGATAGAAGTTGCTTGAGTATGATGGAGGGTGGGGACATGTTGCATCCATTCTCCACGGATGGATGAGGAAGTTGACTGAGTCTCCCTAAAGGTAAGGATTAGTCTGAAAAGTGTAGAGTTGTTTTTATTCGTTTTTGTTTTGGTTTGGTTTGGTTTGGTTTGTTTGTTTGTTTGTTTTTGAGAAACTTGGTGAGGCTCTTGGAACACCCAATATGCTGTAGGTCTAGAGGAAGGGAGAGGCCTACCTGCATCCCTTACTCTCACCTCTGGCCATGGCAACATATGTGGCATTCCAAGAATGACCCAGCTCATTTGTGTTACAGATGAGCATGAACCTCAAGAGAGCCGTGAAGCAGTTTCAAGGTTCCTACTCCTTTAACAGATTTGAAATCTGTGGAAGCCAAAGATAAGAACATGAGGAGATTTTTCTACAAACATATGTGGTACATACTCCAGATATTCCCAGAATAGCTTAGAAGACTGGGTTCCAGGGCATAGCTAACAAGACAACAAAATAAAGATAAGAATATCCACTGTCTTCATTTGGAATCATAGTCTGACTAAACTTGAGGACACTAGGGTTAAATTTAATGGAGAAATTTTGGGGTGCGTTATTTGGTGATAAGAAGTAGCGATATGCCTTAAGCATAAGTTATCGATTTAGCATTAAAAATGTAAAATGCCTCATTTATAATTTTTATATTGATTAGACATATAAATGATAATATTTTGGATATATTGGATTACATAAAATATCAATATTAATTTTGCTTGTTTCTTTTCACTTTTCTTAATATGGCTATTAACAATTTAAAACTATATATGTGGCTCACATTTGTAGCTTATAATATATTTCTATCTAATAATACTGCCCTTGATGGTGCCTCCCAGGATGTAGCAATTGGAATGGAATGGTGGCAATCTAGATTATTTTAGTGGGTAAGAGATTCACTTTACCCTACCTATGTATATATTTTAATGTATTAAAAGAAAATAATAGAAATATCAAACCATGACTTTTTGTAGTATTGTTTTAAGATAAAGATAGCTAGCATCATGATAATCCTGTTTACATAGACCCAGGAATTACCAACATCACAAACATTCCCTTATCAACTGTTCAAAAATAATGATCATGCAGATGATTCCAATTGCTAGTATCTTGAATTTCTATGTTTACTCCTGCATTCTTTCAATTCATACCCCATACTGTAATACATATAGTCAGTTGACTATATATAGTGTGATAAGCACTTCAAAACTTTCCAAACAAAACTTCTAACATGGAAAATCATATACCTGTTAGGAACTGAAATATGAATATATCTAGTGCATGAATATGTTTATTTGGACAATAAAAATTTATTCTTACACGGCATTCTGCTTACATCAGTATTCCCTTAAAAGACCAAATGAATCACATAGATGAAATGAGGCCAATACTGGAGCTATAAAATGTTGAATTCTCTCAATTCTAAGATCTGGTCAGGACACCATTGAAGTGCTCCCTGAAAGTGTACTTTACACTCAATTCACTTAATATATATTTACTGTGTACATATCAAAAACAGTTTTAGGCTTAGGAGATAGGGCAGTGAACACAAAAATCACTGCCTCCAGAAACTTACTTTTGATTGACAATAAAGGGAGAGACATAGAGGGTAAATACATAAGATTCTATAGGGTTTTGTAGGCCACTGTAAAGACTTTGGCTTCTACTGTGAGTGGACTAGAGTTTTTGGCAAAGCGGTGATATGATCTTGTATCCTAAAAAAATAATGTTGACTGCTGTATGGAAATTAAGTAGTTGGGGTCTGAAGGCAAGTTGGCAAGTCAGGAGACCAGTTAGGAGGTTATAAAATAGTCCATACAGGACATGGTGGTGACTTAGAAAAGATGGTAGTGATGAATCCGATGCCACAAGGTTGAATTCTGCATGTAAGTTCATACACATTTCTGATGGATTCGGGTGTAAGGAATGGAGCAGAGGAGAAAGAGAGAGAGTGAAAGAGAAAGAGAGCAAAAGAGAGAGAGAGAGAGAGATCAACATTGACTCCAAGGTTGGAAATATGGTGTCTACTATGAGGATATATTTGAAAGAATTGATAAAAGATGCTCATGAATATTTTTCCAAACCAGATGGTAAAAGTGAGTGGATAAGAAGTGCTTGTTTGCACCAGTCTATGAATAGGACAGATTCAAAAGAAACAGGTTTGGGAGACTGCTTCATATGGTTTCTTGGAATACGATTGTATTGAAAAAGAATCGCATATCAATATGGTTAGTAATTCTCAGTATCGAAACCTATCAAAGGAATTGGATGAAATATCTTGCTCTTTCTCAGTAGATACATGTGTGAGAGGGAATTTTCATTCTTGCTTGCTGCAAAACAAAACAAAACAAAATGCAATCATCCTACTGATAAGGAACCCAATTTTTTCCTTCTTACAAAGTATCATCTAGCCAAGTAATACTTTATCCTATTATACAATTGACGTCATTATTTTTTTAAAGATTTTATTTATTTGTGTGTGTGCGAAAAAGAGAGAGCTCATAAGCAGAGGGAGGGGCAGAGGGAGAGTGACAAGCAAACCCCTGGGCAAGCTTGGAGCCCTACCTGGGGCTCAACTCCAGGACCTTGTGGTCATGACCTGAGCGAAAGGCAGCCGCTTAACCAACAAAGCCACCTAGGCACCCAAAAAACTTCATTATTTTTAAGAATGAACTTGCCTTTAGGTGAGAAGTAAGCTGATTAAATTTATTATTAACATCATTTTATATTTTAATTTTCAAATTAGCCATATTGTTTTATATTGTGTTCATTTCATGGTTACTTTGGTTCATGGCACCTGACTGGTTATGTTGTTTTTAAGGCATTTCAATAACACCATTGAACTGATTAAAAATTATTAAATGAGTACTTCAATAGGTGGTATAGAATATGAAAAAAAAATGGTGAAGTTTTGGCTCAGGTGATTCAGTTCACTCTTCTGAGCTGAGTCAGTCCTGAGTAGGTATGGATATCTAGTCTTCTCGTGCCCATCTGGCATCCTGCTGATTCTTATCAGCTATAGAAGATGTAATTTCCAGTCTATTATGGCACTGTTTGAGGCACTATACATAGTAAGTTATAAGAATAATACTCTTATCTTTGAGAAGTGTATAACTTTATGCAGGCATATCTAATTTTAAAGGAAAACACCAAGAAACATGAAAAGAAAATAACATAAGCTGCAGAATTTTTCCTCCTGATTTTAAGAAATACAAATCTTTTACTTAAGGCAGAATTCAAAGCTTCAAAATCTATTTCCCTCATAAAGCTTTGCCTTTTAACACCATCCTATTTAACTGTACTTTGCACACATTCCTTTAATATATATATGTGTGTGTGTTCATAGGCCATATTATAGAACTTAAATACTGTTTTCTTGCTGCTTTCTAATAAATTATGCATTTCTATGAGACTATAACCTTTTTATGAATTTTAATTTTTTAAATTTCTATATTCTTGAGAAGTCTCTGTACATAATAAGTATTGCCAAAATATGTGATTTTTTTTTGCCTTTAGTACACTCTAACTTTTAAGAATACTTTTTTTTTTTTAAGATTTTACTCATTTATTTGAGAGAGAGAGAAAGACCATGAGAAGAAAGGGCGTCAGAGGGAGAAGCAGACTCCCTGCTGAGCAGGGAGCCGATGCGGGACTCGATTCTGGGACTCCAGGATCACGACCTGAGCTGAAAGCAGTCACTTAATCATCTGAGTTACTCTGGTGCCCAAGACTACTATTTTTATAATCTTTTTAAATTATCGTTCACAGCTCCAAAAGATTTTTTCTTCCTAGAATCAAAAGTCCAACATCAAAACTTTGTGGTTTATTGTTTGCCCAGCATAGTTCATAGTGGCATCAGTCACTGTCTGTATCATCCACACACTATGCAGAGAAGCAGAAGAGATACAAGGACAGGATAACGTCAGGAAACATATTTCCATTGGTCAAATGCTTACACCTCTACCAAGTTCCTGGTCATGTCTGGTACCAGAAAAATGCAGCTCAATTCAAAATTATCATCCTATTAAGACAAAGATAGCTTACATTAAATAAATAGGAAAAAAATCAGATAAATTTCAAAGTTAGGGTCACCTCTGGATTGTTATTTAAACCAAAAGGCACATTTCTCTGTACATCTGCCTCAAAACTAGTCAGGGCTTTAAACTTTGAAAAGTCATCCATTCTTGTCTCCTCTCCCTTGCTGACTCTTACTCTGATATATTAGCATCTAATCCTGTTTATTTTTGTCTTTGTTGTTTTCAGCTTTAATGATTTCCAACTCATAGAACATCCTATTCACGAGAGAATCCATCTGAAGTCCCACCTTTGCAGTAACTGGAGAATGACAAATAGCTTGACAACAAAGCCCACTTCAATCTGTGCAGAAAACTCAGCAGCATGACAGACATCCCTTGTCAAATAGAATTAGGCCTTGCAGAATTTTACCATACTAATTTGGGGGGAGGGATTTAGTGACATGATTCAAACAAAAGGGCTTGCAGGAATCTGCATTTTCAAAACTGCTTATTTCCCCCGGTTTGTCTTCAACATCTTCTGCAGGAATCAGGTATAATCAGGTATATTGCATTCCTAAAACTAATTTTTCTGAAAATTTCCTTCTAAATTTTTCTTTCCATTCTTTATAAGAGAAAAATTTCCCTTGAGTCATTTCACTTAAAGTATTGTAACATAAAATTGTTTCAATGACAGAAATTTTATAAGCAAGAAATATCAAAATAAAGTTCAGAATCCTTCTTTAGGGTCAGATTTTTCTTTCTCAAAAGAAGCTTTATTTAGAAACTAACTTTTTAACAGAAGATCGGTAGTAAGGTTCAATAGAAGATACAGACGAAAAACCTCCATCTAGGTGAGAGTTTGGCTCTCTTGACTTGGAAACCAAAAAATATCGGTGTAATAAACAATTCATTACTTTCACCTAAAGGATATAAAAATAGCAACTTTCAACCTCATCTATGGATAAATGTAAAAAAAATGAATAATATATAGTCAGGAAGTTAAGATCAAGACCAACAATGCCTTTACGAAACATAGTGAGTACCTTTTCTATGATTTTACACCATGTACCCATAACTGCCATAACTCTAATGTATCTTTGTTCCTTACCAAATTGTGAGCCCTGTGACTTGTCCATTGGTGTTTACTCATACCCGGTGATATACCTGGAACATGGTAATGGTCAAAGGTGTGAATGAATGAATAAATAAATAAGTGTGTTGAGTGAAACAGGGTAGTAAATAAATAATAGCATTATGTTGCTCAGTTTTACAGCATCATTTTTTCCAAAACTTTTCTGGCCACAGGCATAGCATATTATAAATGCAAGTTCCCGGCCCCCATCACAGACTTAATGAATCAGAGTCTTCAGAAATTTAGCATTTCAGGCAAGGAACCTCTATTTTCAATTAACCAGGTGATTCTCACTGAGCTTACAAAAACTTCATATACTTTATTTGGCTGTTGTCTCTTTCCTAGAATTTCTTTTAATCTCAAATATGTGATTTATTATTCCATTTTCAGGAGATCTGCTCTTCCTTGACAGTTAAAAGGAATGTGGGATATAGTTGACAGCATAATTCCAATCTTATAGTTGTCTATTAAGAAATATAAGTATAGGGTGCCTAGGTGTTTCAGTTAGTTGAGTGTCTGACTCTTGGCTTCAGCTCAGGTTGTGATCCTGGGGTCAAGCACCTTGTTGGGCTCTGCACTGGGTGGAGAGTTGGCTTGAGATCCACCCCCTCTCCTCCTGCCTATTCCCACTTGCACACACACTCTCTCTCTAAAATAAATAATAAATTTAAAAAAGAAAGAAAAATAAGTATAGTACCTAATGTGGGCCTAAAGAGACTCTGCTTATCAGGACAACTTGGGTCACATTACTTAAAGGAATTTTTATACTAATTTTTAAATTTTTACTCTGTCTTAACAAAGCAATAAAGCTCTAGATGGCAACACAGTATATTCTTTTCAACTTGTGCTATAGGAGACTTCTCTCCACACTTACTCCAAAGTCTAAGACTGTTAGCGAATTTGCAAAATGGAAGTTTTCTGCTTATGTTACAGAGCTATGTCACTTATCTCAACTTTGAAAGTTTGAATGTACCACGGTGGGCTAGTACATGTTATACATATATGAAAAGTTGTTAATGAAACTCTACTTGAGGGACTTCTTAAGAAATCAAATTTAAAGGACCATTTTCCATGGTCAGTAAATGAAAGTATGCTTCAGAATAACTCCTCATGAATACTGTGAAACCAAACCTTGTTCAGATTGTGGAGGTGAAATAAAAAGAAAGTAGTTTATAAGCAAAGGGAATTCTGTATTGAGAAGCCATAGCTATGCAGAATATATGAGAAATAAGTTGTTATGTTATTGTAGGCGCTCACAGCATCTAACATAAAATGATTTTTGATATGCAATCAGCAGTAGCACTGAGAGGATGTACTCTATTCAGAAAGTGTACATGCAACTTTAAGATACTGTAACACTTACAGTGGTGTTCATAAATGACATGTAAATGCATATTCTCCAATTGCATAATAGGAATAACTGGTGATAATGTTTCATAATTTTTGTTTGGCCTAAATAACAAAACTATTGAATTCACCAGCTTCTTTTCAAGTCCTTAGTAATCATACAGTTTAAGTTCATAAAACTATAAGTAAATCTGGTGCATGGGATCATGAGAGAATGGAAAACTTTGCACACAATTCAGTCACTCATTACTTATAAATTGTCTCCATAAGCTTCATAATGACAGAGAAATAAAAAGTATGACTTAAAATGACTTGGAAATAATTTGCAAAATAATTTGATGTGGCCAAAAATTTATCTGGAGAAAAAAAAGTTTTATCCCTACATGCTTTCACTTTAAAATAAGAATTAATGAAAATAAATACAGGTGTACCTTGTTTGTGCTTCACTTTATTGTTTCATAGATACTTGTGTTTTCCAGAAATCATAGGTTTGTGGCAACCCTGCATTGAACAAGCCTATTAGTGTCATTTTTCCAGCATTTGTTCAGTTCTTATCTCTGTGTCACATTTTATTAATTTTCTTAATATTTCAAACTTTTTCATTATCATTATATTTGTTATTGTGGTTGGTGATCAGTGATTACAACTTAATGAAAGCTCAGATGATGGTTAGTATTTTTTTAGCAAAAAGTATTTTTTTATTTTTTATTTTTAATTGTTAAGATTTTATTTATTTGCAAGAGGGAGAGAGAGGGGAAGAGAACATGAGTAGGAGGAAGGGGCAGAGGGAGAGGGAGAAGCAGACTCTCTGCTGAGCAGGGAGCTCCATGTGGGATGTGATCCCAGGACCCCAAGATCATGACCTGAACTGAAGGCAGACACTTAACTGACTGAGCACCAGATGCTCCCCAAATTTTAAATTATGGTATGCACATTTTTTGGATATAATGCTATTGTACCCTTAATAGAATACAACATAGAATAAGCATAATTTTTATATGCTCTGGGAAATCAAAAAATTCATTAGACTTACTTTATGTCAGTGTTCTGGAGCCAAATCCACAATAATCTCTGGGTTATCCCTGAAGTCTAGTGAAGAACTCACAGAAGCAGTAACATGAACAGCAGTAAAACAGGAGCAAGAAAATATGTTTAATGATTGTATTGTTTTAGAATTATTTTCTTATCTTCAAGAACTCCATCCTTGATGATTAAACTTATAAAACTGATAAGATTCTAAAGTCTAACTTTAAAAAGGAAAAAACACAAATCTAAAAACAGAAATAACAAAGGATCTTAAACTCAAATATAGAGGAGATGTAGAAATCATAATGAATATACAAGAACAAGTCACAGATTAGTGATATACAATGGGCAGTATAACATAAATATAATATCATAGTTGATGTATAAACAAATATCAACTATATTTTTATTATAGTTAACAGATAATGTTATATTAGTTTCAAGAGTACAACATAGTGATTTGACAATTCTATACATTATTCAGAGCTCACTACAACAATTGTGAACTATATCACCTATTGCTGCTCTAAACATTGGGATGCAGGTGCCCCTTTGGAACCCTACATTTGTAACTTTGGGTAAATCCCTACTACTGCAATTGTTGGGTCATACAGTAGCTCTATTTTCAACTTTTTGAGGAACTTCTGTACTGTTTTCCAGAGTGTCTACACTACTTTGCATTCCCACTAACAGTGCAAGAGGATTCCTCTTTCTCCACATCCTCACCAACATATGTCGTTTCCTGACATATTAATTTTAGCTGTTTTGACAGGTGTGAGGTTATATCTCACCATGGTTTAGATTTGTATTTCCCTGATGATGAGTGAGGTTGAACATCTCTTCACAGGTCTGTTAGCCATCTGGAGGTCTTCTGTGGAAAATTGTCTGTTCATGCCTTATGCCCATTTCTTAACTGGATTGGTTGGTTTTTTTTTGGCATGGAGTTTGATAAGTTCTTTATAGATTTTGGATACTAACCCTTTATCTGATAACACATTTGCAAATATCTTCTCCCATTCTGTCAGTTGTCTTTTGGTTTTATTGACTTTCCTTTGCTGTGTAAAAGCTTTTTATCTTGATGAATTCTCAATAGTTCATTTTTGCCTTTGTTTCCCTTGTCTTTGGAGATGTGTCTAGCAAGAAGTTGCTGTGGTCAAGGTCACAGAGGTCACTGTCTGTGTTGTCTACTAGGGCTTTGATGGATTCCTGTCTTGGTTTTTCATCCATTTTGAGTTTATTTTTGTGTATGGTGTAAGACAATGTTCCAGTTTCACTTCTGTTTGTGGTTGTCCAATTTTCTCAGCACCATTTGTTGAAGAAACTCCCTCTTTTCACTGGATATTCTTTCCTGCATTTTTGAAGATTAGTTGACCATAGATTTGAGGGTTCATTTATGGGTTCTCTATTCTGTTCCATTGATCTACGTGTCTATGTTTGTGCCAGTATCATACTGTCTTGATGATTACAGCTTTGTAATAAAGCTTGAAGTAAGGCATTGTGATGTCTCCCCCTTTGATTTTCCTTTTCAACATTCCCCTGGTGATTCAGGGTCTTTCTGGTTCCATACAAATTTTAGGATTGTTTGTTCTAGCTCTGTGAAAAATATCAATGGTATTTTGATAGGGATTATTTTCAATGTGTAGATTTCTCTGGGTAGCATAGACATTTTAACTATATTTTTTCTTCTAATCCATGAGCATGGAGCATTTTTCTACCTCTTTGTGACTTCCTCAGTTTCTTTCATGAGTGTTCTATAGTTTTCTGAATACAGATATTTTGCTCCTTTGGTTAGGTTTATTCCTAGTTATCTTACAAGTTTTGGTGAGATTGTAAATGGGATTGATTCCTTAATTTCTCTTTCTTCTGTCTCATTGTTAGTGTGTAGAAATGCAACTGATTTCTGTTCATTTATTTTATAACCTGCCACATTTCTGAATTCTTGTATGAGTTCTACCAATTTAAAGTCTGCCATTTTAAAAAAGAGAAATGGGATCATTTCACCTTTTATAGTATTTATTTTTGTTTTGACTTCTGTGCCTGTATACTCTGATGCTCTCAACTAGGATTTTGGATTTGAGAAAATTTTACAAAATAAATGCTCATTTTAAGATTTTTTTCTTGGAGACTACTGTAGAGGTGAGAATGCAGTGACTTTGGGGTGAATGCCTAGTGGAATTGAGCAGCAAAGTGACTTATTCCTAAAGTAAAGTTTAGTGATGACAGAATCTGTGCTGGAATCCTAAATTGAACCATGACTAAGGAAGATTATTGATCATATGTTGTTTCCCTTGCTTTCTGTATAACCCAGATTCTTTACCTTTTCTAGTGACTCTGAATTACCCAGTTCAAATTCTATACCTTAATTTTCTTACTTAGGTAGAACTGACTTAGGCTGTTTATAATCAAGAGACTTCTCTAGTTCATCTATAAAATTGACAGACTGAAGGATAAATTGAAAGTACCCACTATTAGATGATATAGAGATTTTTTTTAATTAAAAAAAAATTTAAAGTTTTTATTTTAGTTCATTTGTTAGCATGCAGTGTTATATTAGTTTCAGGTTGTACAATATAGTAATTCAACACTCCCTTACATTAACCTGTGCAGATGAGATACAGTTTTAAAAAACACTTTCTAGGGCACCTGCCTGGCTCAGTCAGTGGAACATGAGACTTTTGAACTCGGGGTAGTGAGCTTGAACCTCACGTTGGGTATAAATCTAACTCTTAAAAAAAAAGAAGCACTTTCCAATGAAGGTAGCTGAAGCATAAGGATTTTTGAAGTCTACTTTGTAATATGGACCAAATGCCTTGCAATATGCATGTCTGATCTTTTCTTTTTGGAAATATATTCTAAAGATGAAGAAACCATGAAAAATTATAAGGGTATTAATTTGGGGTTTTTTTTGAATGTTGAAAATTAGAAATAACTTAAATGTCCATCATTCAATTGTATATTATGGAGCCATTTATTATTGGCACAAAACAAGTTTTTGAGATAATAGCACAAAAGAGTAGGTCATAAATATTTTTTGAAAATATGATAGTAAGGATATTGTGGTAGCCAATGGCCAAGATGCTCCCAGATCCTTATCTCCCAGTATTCCAAACCTTGTATGGTTCCCTTCCACAGTGAATTATGGTTGACTTATGTGACCAATGGAATGGTGCAGAAGTGACAGTATTTGACTTGAGAAGCTAGTTCCTAAAAGACATCGCACCTTCTGTCATAGTACCATGGGTCACTCTCTGTGGAGAAAGGCAGATGTCTTTGGGAGAGGCCCATGTAGAGAAGTGAAGCCTCCTGTCAACCACCAGCACCAGCTTACCAGCCATATGTGTGAACCACCTTACAAATAAACCACCTAGCAATAGTCAAGACTTCAGACAACTACACTACTAGCTGATACCTGATTGCAGTATCCTATGAGTATCCTAAGACAGAAATGTTCAATGAAGCCATTCCCTGTTCCTGACTTATAGAAAATTATGAGGAATTATTGATTATTATAGTTTTAAGCTATTGGGTTTTAAGGTAACTTGTTGCATAACATTGTATTAATACAGAGTTGTAAATAATGTGTATATTAATATGTGTACATGCTTAAAAAATGCCTAGAAAGATATAAATTAGAAAGCTGACATGGTCTCTTTTTATTTTTAACTTTGTGGACTTCCTTTATGCATTTCTTTATATTTTTTGCAATTGTTGAACAATAATAATTGCATCACATATCATAACATGAAAACTTTAAAACAAATGATAAACAATTTTAAATGATATCAGAAAAGATAAAACTCAGCATACAGAAACACAAAGGTAATAACTCCAGCAGAGGTGTATTAGAAGAAAGGCAAGCAAAACAATTATGGAGCAACATCTTTAGAATACTGAGAGAAATAACTGTCATTCTAGACTTATACAGATAGCATAAATATATTTCAAATGAAAGTGAAGTAAATACTTCTGCAGACATACAAGTTTGAAAGTATCGTCATGAATCTATATCACAGAAAGTCCTTTAGAAAAGAAGAAACATATATCAGTTGTAGATATAGGTATACAGAGGAATAAAGAGCATAGCAAATAATAACTATGTGGATAAATACATATTTCTCTAATTATTATTTTTTTTAAAGTAACTGACTTTAAATAAAACAAAAACTATATCTGGGGGCACCTGGGTAGCTCAGTGGGTTAAACCTCTGCCTTCAGCTCAGGTCATGATCTCAGGATGCTGGGATCAAGCCCCGAGTTGAGCTCTCAGCTCAGCAGGGAGCCTGCTTCCTCCTCTCTCTCTGCCTGCCTCTCTGCCTACTTGTGATCTGTCTGTCAAATAAATAAACAAAATCTTTAAAACAAAACAAAACAAAACAAAACACTTTATCTGCTGGAGTTTCTAACACATAGAAGTAAAATGTATGCTATCATTACCAAAAAGGCTAGGAATCAAGAAATGGAAGGACCCTGTGGTTTAAGTTTTTTATATCTTTAAGTGAAATGACATAATGTCATTGCAAGGTAACATTTAATAAATTAAAGTTGTATAATATAAATCCTAAAACAACCAATAAAATAACAAAACAAAGCTAAAAGTAGTAAGACAAAAAGGAAATAATAAGGAATTAAAAAAATACTGAATGCTACAGAAGAGAGAAAAAAGAGGAAAATGAGTGAATAGTTTATGTGCTTACCAGATATTATCCTAGGTAGTTGATTTACTTAATCCGCCTTGAGTTAGATTTACAGCCGAAAGAGAAAAGGAGAACAAATAGCAAGGTGGCAAATTTAATCCAACCATATCAATATTCTTTAGACCCTAATTAAAAGACAGAGATTATTTTATTGGGTGCAAAAGCAAAACCTCATTAGATGATGCCTAGAAGAAATGCACTTCAAAAATAATGCCATAAATGAATTAAAAGTAAAAGGATATTGTGGGGCACCCAGCTGGCTCTATTAGTTCAGCACCAGACTCTTGATTTTGGCTGGAGTCATCATCTTGGGGTCATGGAATTGAGCCCTGCGCTGGGCTCCTCACTTGGTAGGGAGTCTCCCTTGGGATTCTCTTTCTCCCTCTGCCTCTGCCCCTCTCCCTGATTGTGTGTGCTCCTTCCCTCCCATTTTCTCTCACTCTAAAATGGATAGACAAACTTTCAAAAAATAAAGTATGAAAGTAATATGATGCAAAAAGTTATAACATGATAGCATTAATCACAAGAAAATTGGAGGGATGTACTAACATCAGATAAAGTAGATTTCAGAGCAAAGGATATCACTGAGGATTAAAGAGGGTTATTTATTAGTAATGAAGTTATTAATTCACCAAGGAGATATAAAAAGTTTATATTTTCAGGTATATTTTGACCATAGTCATAAATACATCTAGTATTCCTAACCTCACAAACTTTGGCTGCCTCATGGAGGAAACACTTGAAAGAATGAAAGGAAAAACAAAACAAAAAGCAGATGTTACCTGTGGTAGACAGAACACCAGCCTAGCCAAAGATGTCTACTCCCTAATCACTGGAACCCATATGGCAAACGAAACTTTTCAGATGTGATTAAGGTTAAGGACCTTGATTTGGGATGTTTATTCTCTTATTCTCAATTATATGGACGGATCCAATCTAATTATATAATTCCTTAAAAGTGAGAATCTTTTGCAGCTGAGTCAGGGAGACTATGTTGACAAATGAGTCAAAGAGATGTGACATTGTTAGTTTTAAAGATGCAGGATGAGCATCCCAATGGCAATGTGGGTAAACTCTAGAAGATGGAAAAGCCCAGAAAATGGATTCTCCCTAGAACCTGCAGGAGAGAACACAGCTCTTCCAACATTTTGATTTTAGCCCAGGAAATCTGTATTGGATTTCTTAGCTAGAGAAATGTAAAATAAAATAATAAATATGTGTTTTGACGCCTCTAAGTTTGTGGTAATTTGCTACGCTAGAGTTATGAAACTAGTACAATACGGATTACTGAAAGTAATCTCATAAGGAGCTTTGGAGTATACTGAAGAGAAACTAATCTTTTCTACTATTCAACTGCAATACCTTGCATTTCATAATACTTTTTAATTTTGTGGTTATTTTATTTCTAAATAGTGACAATCTAAATATCTGAAATACCTTTAAGACAATATGAGTAGAATCTAGATGCTTCTTTATCCACCCCAAGTATTTGAATTTATTCTTTTGTCCCGCTATCAGAATACAACTTGCATGTGGGGATCTGGTTCCTTGCTGCTGTAATGCAAGTTATAGTGCAAATAGACTGGAGTGGCGTCCACACAGGGTTCAACTCTATATAAAGGTATTTCTCTGAAGAAAGAAGACATAGCTTTTAAAGACTGTCCTCTTTGTATTTTCAATTGTCTCTTTTAAGGATCAATTGGACCACAAAGCTAAGGAGTCAGTAATTTGCCTTTGTTCCCTGAAACTGCTTGTTTCTATTTATTTCTTTTTTTGTGGTGTTTTAGTCTGTTCAGGCTGCCATAACAGAGCACCATTGTAAGGCTATTTACAAGTCTTAGTAGCTTATAAACAGCAAAAATCATAGTTCTTAGAAGTTCAACATCAAGCTACCAGCAGATTTGGTGCCTGGGGAAGATGTTTCAGAGTTAATAGCTGGCCCCCTTTTTACTATGTATTCATGTGGTGGAAGAGATGAAGGAGCTCTATGGGGTCACTTTTGTAAGGGCACTAATCCCATTCCTGAGAGCTCTATGCTCATGACCTAATCACCTCCTGAAAGTACTACCTCCAAATCATCACACTGGGTGTTAGAATTTAATAAAGGCATTTGGTGGGGGACACAAATATGAAGTCTATAGCACATAGTACAATATAACTCAGTTGCATATTTGCAAAAATGGTTTATGGATGCCAAATGATACTGTTTACAATGATTGTTGTATTTCTTTTAGCTTCTGCTAACCATAGACTGAATTAATTTTAGCTAGAACTTGTTCAACAGGTTTTTTGTTTGTTTTTGTTTTGTTCCAGTGAAGGATTGTTTTGCAGACCTGTTCATCTCTGACCTGTTTTATGTCCACTTTACATAATGCACAGTGACAAGAAAAAGGAAAAAAAAGTTTTTTTTTTTATTTTCAAATGTATTTGGATATTAGAGGATTCTATTTAGCGTAACATCATAAAGACGCCAAACAAGGACTGATACTTTAATCTGTGAGGTGTTGAATTCTTAAATAGTCAGAATTAATCTCTAACTACTTTCCAGGCTTAGTTTAAGAAGACAAGCATATCAAAGAGATTGAGGAATAATTGGCAGAATTTGAGCATGTGTGTATAAATATAATATTCAATATACAATAAATTTCAGGACAATATAGTAAGTTTGGTTTACATAGAAGTGGTGATGCAACATGGAGGCTTAAGTGGGTAGGAGAAGAATCAATGAAACAAGATGGGATTGGGAGGGAGACAAACCATAAGTGACTCTTAATCTCACAAAACAAACTGAGGGTTGCTGGGGGGAGGGGGTTTGGGAGAAGGGGGTGGGATTATGGACATTGGGGAGGGTATGTGCTTTGGTGAGTGCTGTGACGTGTGTAAACCTGGTGATTCACAGACCTGTACCCCTGGGGATAAAAATATATGTTTATAAAAAATAAAAAGTTAAAAAAAAAAAAAGAAAAAAAAAGAATTATTTTAATTTAATTAGTTCATAATTATGTTTCCCTAATAAAAGTTTTAAAAACATATACATATCACTATAAAAAGTGGAAAAAAATGGTTAACTATATATTAAAAGTATAAAGGATCTGAATTTCAGCCCAATGTTGTGCCATGTGATTCAAGTAAAGAAAAGGTACAGTTTGTTGGAACATCACTATATACCTACCTATTACTTACTAATTATGTACTTACTACTAGGTACTTAATTTCTCATATAATCTTCATATTTCATGACTCAGATTTATAGCCATTTTAAAGATGTGTATACTGATACTGAAATTATATTGTGTAAAAACACTCAGCTGGTAAGAAAGGTTGGATTCAGAAACAAATATTTAGTGAATTACAACTTACTATCTATCCAACATGTACAAAACAATAGAGTACATACTGACATTTGTTAAAATGAATAGGAATAGATTTTTACTAGAGAATCTGGAAGGTAGAAGGCAAATGCAATATGAAGTAAAATGGTATAAAAGCTAATGATTTCAGATTCACATCACTTATCACCTTTCCACTGTGCTACGTTCTACTTTTATAGTAAACTCTGTTTATTCAACATTCTTCTTTTGCTTTGACAATATATGCTACCAGATTGTTCTAACTTCTTGCTTTTCTCAACTCCACTATCAACTTTTATGGACATACACTGAAGGTGGTTAAGGCTACACGTTCCCATCTTCTCATTCCTACTGTCTTAACCACCCTCCCTGCTTGAGAGTTCTCCTGATCTCTGGAAGGCCAGGATGGATGCAGTCTGTTGTTGCAGGAGACGAATCCATTCTCCTTGTCATTATTTGTTAAAAGCTCTTTTAGTCCTTACCTTTTTCTTGATCTTTCTATCTATGCCTCAGCTTAACAGAAATCCAGATTTCTTTGAGAACCCTCTCCAAATTGTTTCTACTGACCTGTTCTCCCATTCTGCATATTATATACCACCAAAAAAATTCCTCAAGTATAGTCTAGGCAGTAAATTCCATGAGTGAAAAATTACAAGGAATCCTACTACTCCAGGATGACCTCATCTTAACTAGATATATCTGCAATGACCCTATTTCCAAATAAGGTCACATTCTGAGGTACTGGGGATCAGCACTTCAACATATATTTGGGGGGACACAGTTCATCCCATAACACTAAGTTCTGGCTGTGTTGGTTTTCTCTATTATATCTTCGATTTCTTTATTATTAAGAAGATATTTACTTAAATAAAGGTATTTGATATCTTTAATTCATTCATTCATTCATTCATTTCTGAATGTATCTTTTTTATTGTTTCTTATCCACTTTCTTTAGGCTTTCTTTTTTGGTCTTTTTCCAACTTCTTAAGGTGTATATTTAGAGCACTGAGTTTCTTGTATAACCTATGATGCAAGGTCATTATTATATCTGTAACCACAGCATCTTATAAGATCTTATGTCATATTTTTATTATTCAATTGAACATATATTCTAATTCTTATTGAAATTTCTTATCTTACCTATATATTATTTTAATCGAGTGATATTTTTATTCTATTGAGTTTAGTTTAGTTTTTTTTTTCTCAATTACAAATGCCCACATTATCAGTCAGACCTACTCAAAACATGAGTCTCATCCGGCATCACACTTTACTAATATTTAACAAAAGATTTGACATAGTCACAGAAATAGTTACACCAATACTTAAGAGACCCAAATCCATTAAACACTGCTCCCTCAGACACCTCTTTCAAACCAGGATGTCATTTAGATTCAGAATGACAGGCACTAACCTTGTATGCTCAGTGAATTAGTTGGGGCCGTTTAGTTTTGGGATCTCTCAGCTTTTGTAAGTTATTAGACACAAAGCCAGAAAGAGGATATGAGTAGTTCTGTTTTTCAGGATATCAGTGGCACATATATCCAAGAAGCTGCAAGTTTATTTATATACCAGGTATTTTCTGATGCAATCATTTCTCAGATTAATAGTCATACATAAAAAACATGTCTGAAAAATTCTCATTTATAATCTAGATTGTAAATTCCAAAGGTCAAAAATTATGAGGAATTTGGTTAGGGTTAAAATCAGTCTCTGGCTTCCTGACAAGAGGGAAACTATTTACCAACCCACTTTTAACCCTTTTCTACCCCATTCCATTGTGGTCAGAGTACATACTCTGAATTTGGTCAATCCTTTGAAAGTTGCTAAAAATCTGGCTTTATGGCTCAGTATATGCTTGATTATGGTAAATATTCCCTATAGTCTTGAAGACTTTATTTATTTATTTGACACAGAGACACAGAGAGAGAGATCACAAGTAGGCAGAGAGGCAGGCAGAAAGAGAGGGAAGCAGGATCCCCACTGAGCAGAGAACCCCATGTGGGGCTCAATCCCAGGACCCTGAGACCATGACCTGAGCTTAAAGCAGAGGTTTAACCCTCTGAGCCACCTAGGTGCCCAATCCTGTGATCTTGAAATGAATGTATATTCTTCTATGGTTGAGGCAGAGTTATATTCATATAACTAAGTTAAGCATTTTTAGAGAAGTTGTTTGGCTTTTCTGTGTCTTTACTAAGTTTTTGTCTGTTTGTTCTGCTTGGTAGTATGAGAGATGTGGTAAAAAGTTTCCTCTGTAGTTCTGGATTTATCAACTTCTACTATATCATTTTTGCTCTATCTACTTTGAAGTTTATTAAAAAATATAAAAATTTAGAATTGTTGGGCTTTACTGGATGATTTCCCTTAAATCACTTGAAAAGCTTGTGCTTATTTTTACTGACACTTCTGTCTTTTTTACTTATTTTTTACTGACGCTATCTATCCTTACCTGTCTGTGTCCTCATATTTAAGGTATGTCAATTGCAAAGATTGCATAATTAGGTTTTGTTGTTTTTTAATGTATCCTGAAATTTTTTCTTTTGAATATTTAGACCAGTTATGTTTAGTATAATTATTCATCAATTTGAGTTTGTATTTACCATTTTATCCTTTGTTTTCTGTTAAACCATTAGCCTTTCAGTTATCCAAAAAGTGTCTTTCTTCAAATATGTTCATTTCTTTTTTTTTTATTTAATTTTTTTCAGTGTTTCAAAATTCATTGTTAACGCACCACACTCAGTGCTCCATGCAAGTAAGTCCTTCTATCTGAAATTCACTTTCTCCTTTGCCTACATTTACCTAGTTATTTCTCAAGGAGACTTGTCACTTTCTTACAGGAGACCATCTGGCCCCGTGTCTAGGTGTAGTTCCTTTTGGTGGTCAATCTCATAGTATCTTATTCTTTCTTTTCAGTTCACATGACTCAGTTATTTTGTGTATTTGATTGATATGTGTTTCTTTTTCTAGATCATACCTTGATGAAGGTAAGACTGATTTTTCTACTATAAACAAATACTTGCAACATTAATAAATTAACATGTAAAACCAATTTTACCTTTTTTCACAGTCAAAGGTCAAATAAATGCAAACAGAACTTTCAGAAATGATCTACACATTTACCTCATATAGAACCACACCATCTCACTGGGGCTTCACCATTATATCAAATCTAACTTGTCCTACCATAGGTCTTCTCAGGCACTTTTTTCAGAAGCGAGGGGATTCTTTGCAGCTTCCTGTGGGCTCATTCCTACATAAGAAAAAAAAAAAAAAAAAAAGATTTCCTGAGACAATTCTATTTTTTTCACACCCACATGGTGGGAGAATAGGACTGACCAAGTGCTGGTTTATTTCAAATATTTTCCAGATTATTTGGTACAAATTCTTTTCTACAATATCCCATTGTCATTTTTAAGTGAACTCGGCAAAGCTAAGGGCTCTGACTCATGAATGTTCACTTTCTTCCTGAATTAAGTAGGCAGTCACAGGCAAAAATGTCTGATGACTCAAAGTTTCTCTGAGCATGTTCAAGTATTTTCCCTTTTGAAAATCACTCTGAGTACAAGTGGAAGAAATAATGATGTGCTATGTGTCCTTTCTGTCATTCCTGCGCAAACAGTACACTCTTTAGGACCTTTATCCTTTCAGAAATATTACAGCTTATCAAGGTCCTCTTATCCATTCCCTTATTAAAGGACAAAATCATTTCCTCTTGTGTATTTAGCTTAAGAAAGTTTATAACAAATAATTTAAATTAAGCAGAATAAATGTCCTGGAATTTAGAGAATACTAGATAAATAAATCCATTGCAAATTACCTGGAGCCTTGAACTGTGCTTGGACTGAGCTGCCTTGTACTAAGCTAAATATAATCTGATGGGTTTTAATAAAAACTCAGGAAATGGTTCAGCCTTATCTTCAACAGATGTTTTAGTCTGCTTGACTAGAGCAAATAGAGTAAAAGAATATATCTCACTTTCTCTTCTTGGGATTAAGAACTTAAAATTTGTTAAATAAATATAAAAAAAGAAAATTTTAATATCTAATTCCTCAAAGAAAAACTTTTTGCCTCTGCTTTCTTAGAAATAGACTACTACCTTTGAACCACATAGTCTCCACATTAATGGATTTTTTTTTTAATCCCCAGATGTCCAACATTTCAGATTGGTTGAAATTTCAACTGTACACAGGATTAGATGTTATATTTCTAGCCCAGAGAGGTGATTGCCTACCATTTTTGTGGTATAGTTACTTAGATTTTCATATAGACTGTCACACACAAAATTTTCGTTACAAAAGGCAGAATATAAAGGCTGCCCAAAAGTCCAATAACTCAGTTATTCATTAGAGCAAAAACATAAAGGAAGATACTATGAAAAAATTTAGTCTATGTATTTAAGAAAAGTAATCATATATAAAAACCCAATTCCATAAAAGAGTAAAACTCTGCCATAAATTTGTTTTAAAAAAATAAAAATATCTGGGATATTTTGTGGGTTAAGCCTCTGCCTTCGGCTCAGGTCATGATCTCAGGCTCCTGGGATCGAGTCCCGCATCGGGCTCTCTGCTCAGCAGGAAGCCTGCTTCCCCCCCTCTCTCTGCCTGTTGCTCTGCCTACTTGTGTTCTCTCTGTCAAATAAATAAATAAAAGCTTTAAAATAAATAAATAAATAAAAATATTCTTCTTGTTTTAAGAGAATCCAGTTATCTTCAAGTTTTTTAGAATTGCCAATTTTTATGTATTCATACCTGTTGGAGAATTACATCATTTCATTTAGTACCATTCTCTTTTTGAGAAAATATTCCAAAATACACACACACACACACACACACATATACATGTATATGTATATACATACATGTGTATATATATATATATACATATATATATATTAAATGCTCTAGACTTTAGGAGCAAATGTCCAATTAATAACCCAATAAATATTGTCCTTCCCCTTTTATTTCCCATGGATATAGGAAAACCATGTTTTACTGGGCTTTCCTCCCCTAACAAGCCTAGGATTCCCTCTGAATGCTTACATGTTCACCAGTTCAGCCTCTTTGTCTTTATATTCTTGACCAGCCATTCTCTTCCAATACTCTGCTCTATTTTTTATGGGGGGCATTTTACCACTGCAAACCACCATTTCCTCACTGCAACTGAAATTCTGAAGTCTCTTACCCACAGCATGAGCATAGAACATAAGTCATCAGAAAGCAGGTAAAAATAGACTGATATTTATATATATATATATAAAACATAGGCTCAGGAATCAGAAATGAACAGAAATGTGGTGGGGGGGCAAAAGCTCCAACACTATAAGAATTGTGCATACCAAGAATAGTTGCAGCCTACTTTTCCTCACTAGGACTGCTGTTGCCATATTTTTGTATAGTAGGTTTTTCAGGCTTTTCAGCTCTCTCTGGGACCCAGCAAGAGGAATATCAATAGTGCACCTCTCACCCATATCTCAGTCAAACTTTGATTGTGCTTCTTAACTATATAATAACATTTTTGCCCCTGGGGTAACAAGTTTTAACATTAACACCAAACAGCTTATTCTTCATTATGACAAATTAGTTCATTCCGCAATAACCTATGGTGTTGATTTCCATATAACAGAGCACATAAGCCCATTTCTGGCCATCACAATAACTGTGACTAGATTTGCCCTCCCATATTAAACAACTAGAAAAGTAAGGAAAATGGATGAAAACATTTGTTTGCAGAGATTGGATAATAGACAGTGAAGTAATACGATTCTAAGATCAGGGAAACAAATAAGATGAGTCCTAATGCATAATTGGAGTTGGAGGTTGCTGACATTTCTTCCACTGCTTATTTGGCTTACATTATGAAAAGAATTTTCAAAACTGTAAAAGATATATGTATTTTTTCATAATAGAGACACAATAGGAATAAGCAGAGGGAAATAGCAGTTTCAAGTCTATTTGTCCGTATTTAGGAAAAGAGAAATTACTCTATAAATTTAAGCAGAAAAGAATTAATTACAAGGATTTAGAGCTTCTATAACTGTTGGAAGGACCATGGATGTGTTAAGGAAATCCATTGCTGGATTTTAGGACAGTAGAAAGGGAAGGAGCTGTAGGAATGCACTATTGACAATCACAGCTATCTATAGCACCAAACCAGATGATTTTCAATACGATGCTCAGAAGCTTTCAGACATACATTTTGCTGTTACAAGAGCAATAGCAGTTCCTACTTGGCTTCCTTTTTTCAAGTACTGAGCAGGTAATTTTCATTGGTGAAGTCTAAATAGGACCCCGGTAGTGGTAGAAATTCTTGGAAACGCACTCCAAGCTTCTGTTCCTAGAAGTACAGGAGGGTAGACAAAATAAGACACTGAAAGACCTGAAAATTGTAGACATTTTTTTCTTTATAACAAATATTTTTAAGTATCTACTTATAATATGTGAGGCATTGTATTAGGCTATAAGAAGAGGCATGGAGAAATTAAGACCCGTCTTCAAAAAATTGCAACATAGAGGCAAAGACCAGATTGGTAGTGAATACCACAGGTGAGAAATATATGGTTAATGCCAAATCTGTAATGTAAACACACACACACACACACACACACACACACACACACACATATTAGAAATAGAGAAAGATAATTCACTTAGGCATTAATATATCCAGGGTGTGACTCCTACTAAGCAACACATAATAAGCAAATGTATACAGCAGAAGGCTGCTGTTTTAATTTACCATGAGAGACTCTTTTAATCAGATCACGGAGATGGCTGTAAAAAAAGGGCATGGCTTTTTGATAGGAAGAGTGAGTGCCCAAGAGTCATCTTGGAACCACCTACTCCTTGGACCCAGTTGTACCTTTGTTGAAGCAGTGGATTTTTTTAGGGACAAGTCCTCTGAATAAAGAGAGAAGGGGGGGGCGCCTGGGTGGCTCAGTGGGTTAAGCGCTGCCATCTGCTCGGGTCATGATCTCGGGGTCCTGGGATAGAGTCCCGCATCCGGCTCTCTGCTCAGCGGGGAGCCTGCTTCTCTCTCTCTCTCTCTCTCTCTCTGCCTGCCTCTCCATCTACTTGTGATTTCTCTCTGTCAAATAAAATATATATATATATTTAAAAAAGAGAGAGAGAGAGAGAAGGGTCCCAAGTCTTTGCCTTAGAGCAGTGCATTGGAATATTGACAAATTTTTATTCAGAAATGTACTTTCTGCACCTATGCATCACACTAGATGTGTGCTTGTGGTTGCCATAAGCATGTAATAATTCCTGGAGATTCAGTGTATTGTACATCAGATTTACTTTCGGTTGGCATGTGACTGGTGATTTTTGGTGACACCTTAGACTTATTTATAAAACATACGACATGGGTTAACTCTGCACATGACTTTTTTCTTTTCTTTTTTTTTTTTTTTTTCTTTTTTAAGAGAGATAGAGTGGAAGGGTAGGTGGAGAAGCAGAAGGGGGAGAGAATCTTAAGCAGGCTCCATACCTCGTTAAGAGCCCAACATGAGGTTCAGCCTCAGGACCCTATGATTATGACGTGAGCCAAAATCAGGAGTCAGATGCTGAGCCAACTAAGCCACTCAGGCGCCCCTGCAGATGGCTTATTGTTTCAATTTTCTGTTGATTCTTGTTAGCTACAATTTTAGAGGGTATTTCCAACTGATCTCCAAATGCCAGGGGTGTGCCTCTTTCACAATTTGGAGAAACTATACATTGACTATAACTAATACAGACAGTTAATATTGGCTAATTATAACTATAAGTAGTTTCCAAATATTTGGGGACTTTTTTTTTTTGACAGACAGATCACAAGTAGGCAGAGAGGCAGGCAGGAAGAGAGAGAAGGAAGCAGGCTCTCCGAGGGGCAGAGAGCCTGATGTGGGGCTCGATTCCAGGACCCTGGGATCATGACCTGAGCTGAAGGCAGAGGCTTTAACCCACTGAGCCACCCAGGCACATTGGGGACTATTTTTTATAAAGGTTATGAATCACTTCAAAACTTCTTTGTTTCTTTTTAACGAATGAAATACACACTGCTTTTTAACAGTTGTGAAGATGTCAAAAATTGCTCTCATTACTCAGGAAAAAAGTTAACACCATATTGTAAAACATTATTTTTATCTCAGCAAAGGTTTAAAAACAATTTCATTCTGATCCCCAGCCTCTTATTCTACTTAAACTCTCCTTTCATATGTAGTGATATAGATTTCTATTTTAAGTTACTAGCAGTTTGTGATTTTTGTCCCTTTCTCTATTTGCAATGATAATTGGCTAATTAGAGAGTTGATCATTCACAAAAAAACATAGCTACTGTTGAGAAGCTGGCTTTGGATATGCAAATGTTCTTCTGTATCAAAAGGGATTATTTTTTAATGTTTTTCCCCAAAAAATTCAAGTGCTACTGCTTTACTTGTCTTTACTTCTGAAAGGTCATCAATGACATTTTTCTAAACACACCAAAAGAAAAAAAAGTGATTAATTTGTTTTATGAACTTTGTACTTCTATGTTTGTATACGTTTTGAAAATGTGCCACTATCATTTATTTATGCATAAAATCTTGGCTCAACCTACTATGGCATTAACATTCAGTTTCATCTTTACATGTGGTCATTAGCACATTATGTTATTAAGAATTATAAAACCTCTTTTAAAAACGTTTATGGGAAAGGTATCTTTACTCAAATAACATAAACTTAGAATATCTGTTTTTCAAACTAAATAGGGAACTAATGCAACCACAATTTTCACTTTGCCTCACAGTTCTGGGATTATATAATTTTCTTTTTTATAAGGGTGGCTCAGTCAGTTAAGCGTTTGCCTTTTTAGCCCAGGCCACGGTCCCAGGGTCCTGGGATTGAGCCCCACATTGGGCTCCTGCTCAGCCAGGAGTCCACTTCTGCCTCTGTCTCTGCCTGCCACTCCCCCTGCTTGTCCTCTCTCTCACAAATAAAGAAATAAAATCTTTTTTAAAAATAACAGCAAATCCAGGATTTTTGAAACCCATCATTTTGCAATTAATTTCTTCTGTTTCTTTTTTTATTTTCTCTGAGTAACTTTTGTTCATGAGCATCTATTAATCTTAGGACAATATTATTTTATTTTTAAAATGAATCTATCACTTGTTATGTGCTTACTCTGTGTAACTTACAGGTACTATTCTGTTTGAAACTTATCTAAATTCCATAAAATATGACCAGCAACTTTACAGAAGAGGAAAAAGAGGCATAGAATATCTGAATATCTTACTAGAGTCATATAGATAACAAGCAGCCCATCTAAGAATTGGGCCTATGGTTGCCTGATGCAGTCTGTTTCTTAATCTCTTTGTTATAATCCAGCACTACCATGGACAGGTTATTGCAATGGAAGACAAAAGTAATGCACAAAACAATACTTAGTTTAAGGAATGTACTCTCATTTTGGATAAGGATAATACTTCTCAGATCTCAGATCAATGTTGCATTGATTTCAGTACCTGAAACTGTACTATCTTTTAGCTTCCCTTGTCCTTATTTAGCCATTTCTAAGAGATGTTTTTCTATATAGAAGGTTGAGTCACATGATTCAACTATATTGGCCATGAGTTTTTGGATCAAGGTGTGCATCTGAACCATGGTATCCTACATTATAGTTGGATTATAGTCTAGAAAAAGTCAACTCAAAGTGTCCCTCCATAGAGATGATGACTTGGGTCAATCATGCAGTCTAATTTAGAGAGTTTGAACAGAGAATTCTGGAGAGATATTGTTAGTTAGTGGCCTGAACAGGAACATCTATTTACAGGAGCAGAATGTAAAAGGCGACTACAGAAAAGCTGAGATAGAGAGACCTAAAAAACAAGACCTGAAATAGGTCAAGCATAATGGTGAATCTACAGAGGCATCAACAAATTTCTTCAGCTAAGGATTCTCAAATTAAAATCTGGTAGCTATAGCTGCCTGAAGAGGCAAAAAAAAAAAAAAAAAAAATGCAGAGAAGAGAGAGGAAAATCAAACCAACTAATAAGAAAGCAAGTTCATGATTTCTTGTCCCCTACTTGCTCCTTTAATTCTCTTGATAAATATTCTTATCTTTTGGGGCACCTGGGTGGCTCAGTGGGTTGAATCCTCTGCCTTCAGCTCAGGTCAGCTCTGCCTTCGATCCTCAGTGCTGGGATCGAACCCCGCATCCGGCTCTCTGCTCGGCAAGGGGCCTGCTTCTCTCTCTCTCTGCCTGCCTCTCTGTCTACTTGTGATCTCTGTCTGTCAAATAAATAAATAAAATCTTACAAAAAAATTTCTTAAAAAAAAATATTCTTATCTTTTACGTCCAGCATACAGGGTTCAATTCCCTGCTGTTTTGCTTGTTTTGTGATTTAAGCCAATCTCCCACCTCTTTTAGACTATTTACCCATCTATACAATGGACAGGACAGACATTATGGTAGTTCTTGGCAAATGGTAGACCCTCTAGAATCATTACTTAAATTTACATATAAACCAAGCAATTCTGCATTAAGTCTTCAGTTCAAGATCAGACTCTGCTCCCACTTACTCCATCTTGTTTTCTCCTCTGTCCCATCTCCCCTCATTTTTTCTTGTGATGAGACTAGAGGGGAGCTCAGTCAGATCCCTGAGTCAATTACTTCCTGAACTTCTCTGCTAGATTCTACACTTCCATTCTACTTAAGACTAGACTCTAAATAGAAGGATGCCAGTGGACCTAATACACCTCACATTGGGTTTTGTTTTGTTTTGTTTTTTATCAAATTCCCAATCATCCTTTAAAGCCGTTTCCAAGAAGGTTGGTCTGGTTTCTCCCACCAGGTTTATTGTCCCTTGTACCATAAGTCCTGGTGAGACTATCTTGTCAAAGTGGCAGTCTCTGAGGGCAGAAACAATATATTACTCATTTTTCATCTCTAGAAGTATATAACACAGCACCTGGCACATAGAAGTTATTCAATAAATATTTGAACTGAAATGCAATACGCTGAGCCATGGGGCAGGCTGCCTGAACAGAAGCAATTACCAAATCAAAAGGGCAGGGAAATGCTTGAGCTGGTTTTGCTGATTTCAGGCCTTCTGTCCTTCCTGGATGTGGGAGATTCACCCTTATTGTGCATGGGTGGCTGCTTTACCACAACCCAGAAGTGCAGGTGCAGATATTAGCATTGAGCAGATTTGCACAAATAAGAACTCTTCAATTTGTCATGAAAAGCTAGGATTCCAAGAAAGAAGGTGATAAGTTGAAAAATTAGGGGGAAATATGTTGTAAGAAGAATCTGGCACACCCCTTCCCCACCTCCATATTAATGAAATGAAAAGGGTGGGGGAAAGAAATGTTATGTTATACATTGGCAGGAAAATTGTGCGTGTCCTGTGAGCAGATGAACATGGGACTGTGAACAGGAAGCTGATTATTCCAACACATTATATTTCTCACTGGAAATATCATCCTGAAGGAAAAGTCCAATATCTCTACTTTTGGATCACCTACTGCTCTAACTTTCTATATTTTCTTGGACTAGAGATAAGAAGGCATGTAATTATCATAGAGGCAGGGAATTGAAAAATGAGGTAAGTAGATATTTATTAATATGTATATTCAGCCCAATACTGACCTTTACCTACCACCACCACCATTTCGTGGAGATTGCCTCTATTTTTTCCTTCAAATCGGCTAATGAGAGTAACTTATTTTTATATACTCTTCGACTAATGCAGAGCACTATGTAGTCACACTGGATTGTCCCAGGAGTAGTAACTGAAGCAATCTAGACCATTCAGAATCTCTTTCTAAAATTGGTACTGAGATGGGAGAGAATTCAGTCTATAATGTAAGAATTGGGGAGCCTTTTTCAGCCAGATTTTCTACTTCTTGGACCAGGGAAATCTAAAGTGGGATTGAAGTAATAATGAGTAAAAATGAAAAAGCTACAAAGAAAGGAGAAAGGGGCACCTGATTAGCTCAGTTGTTTAAGCATCTGACTTTTGGTTTCAGCTCAGGTCATGTTCTCAGGCTCCTGAGGTCCAGCCCCCAGTCAGGCTCTGCACTCAGTCATGAGTCTGCTGAAGGTTTTCTCTTCCCTCTCCTTCTGCTCCTCCCCCTACTTTTATTCTCTCTCTCTCTTTCCCTCCCAAATAAATAAATAAACTCTTTACAAAAAATAAAGAAAGGAGAAAGATGAAGAGAGACAATATTTGAATTATGGGTTCCAAGTCATCCCCAAGAACCATTTATTTTCCCATTCCTTGCCTTGTGAGACACTTCCATGCCCCTAAAAATGACACCCTCCACAAAGAAACTTGGCATTGTTTTTACTTGATACAGTGAAATGAGTCTTAAATATTTCAATTTCAGATCACATCAAGATCCCTCTGTCTGAGAATGATCCAGATAGCTCCCCTCTCATCTTTAAAATAGAGCTATGTCTACCCAAGACTAAAAACATAACCACAGTTAGCATTAATTGTGACTCTCTCCAGATTATAAAAACTGAGCCATTAAAAAAAAAATAAAAGTCAAAGGTAAGAGTTGCAAAGGTTTTCCAAACAAGAATGTTTAATAAATCAAAAAAGCAAACACATAAATAAATAAATAAATAAATGAAAATTTTTTAAAAATCGTGTAGTAAAAATAATAAGACACCTTCATCAATCAATAAAACAATTTTTCTGTTTTTTTTTTGTTTGTTTGTTTTTTGTTGTTGTTACATTCCACAACAGTAGCTTAAAAAAAGGGGGGGGGGATTTGTGTTTAAAGCTCTGCAGTGAAATGGGTCTCCCTAGTCCCCACAAGGAGGGTGGTATTTTGAAGTAGATAAGACACAGGTGTGCATCGTTTGAAATGGAATTCATTAACAGGTTGTATTATTTTGCTCAGCCTCCATGGAACATGACAATGAGCTGATAAGCTGCCACACTTCAGGCAGAGGGAGGCACATAAACAAAAGTTTTCAAATGAAAAAGCTGTGGGGTTAGGAACATACACAATATGCCCCATGCCAGCTGACTTATGCAGTAAGACAGGGAAAAAGATGATCTTTTCTTAATTTCAGTACATTTTCAGTGTGATAGAGCACCAAATCCACCTACTAACCCCACTAAATTACTTGGCAAGGGCTGGACCCTATTTTTCTTTGGGAAAAAAAAAAGTAGCGGTGCAATACGATAATTTGTAGTTCTGGGTTTCTAATATACAATAATTCTGACCATTTAAAACAGTTTTTGTAGGAAATATTTTATAGTTAGAGAAATAGTTTTTGACATTTTGGGGGGAAAAGAACAATGGGCCGTTTACAGGTCTACACAGCAGATTAATGAATCTAATTGAGTCTGTAGGGAAATGTTTCAGTTTAACTACTGGAACTAATTTATACATTCACTACATCGTAATAAGTCAATTTAAGTTTCTGGAAATAAAACTGGATATCCTGGGTATAGATTTGAACTATAAATTTCTGCAAGAAAGGAGTCTGTGTGTTCATTATACATTGTAAAATTACCATATGGACCTGTCAACACTTCTTAGCACAGCTTTGTAATAATGTCATTTAGTTTAACATTGTAATGTGCCAACTGAATTAATGTGTATGACACAAAGCATGCCTCCCTCCCAACCTCTGCTTCTGGGGAGCTCTGCAACTTTTAAAGATTTTTCTCAAGGCAAGAGCCTCCTGCATTTACAAAGAGAACTTCAATACAAAGATTGAGTGTAATCACATTTACTGGGAGCTGCTGGAAAAAAAACCACAGGATTCTGATACCTAAACTTTCCAGAAATATACAGTCTAAAAATGGGAATAAATCTTCACCTACAAACCCTTACACTAATCTACATCTAGATAGCAATAGCTTTCTTCATTAATTTTTTCTTTAACTGTGTAAAACTCTTTTAAGAAGGAAACTTGAGGAAACATTCTATACGTTATGACAGTTGGTGTCACTCTATTACTCAGCTGTTCTACTCAGTCTGGATATTTATAACATGAATATAAAAACACCTTCTATCTGGATATCATTAGACTGTGACATAATAGAACCCTGTGGGAAAATAGTCAAGCAAAATGGGAAATGGGAAAAATAACTGCTAACAATTTACCATGTTTGAAGCCATATACATGCATAATCTGATTCAATTCTCATAACCCATTTTCTAGATAAGGAAACTGAGATGCAGAGAGATAGGGTCACTTCTCTGAGGTCTCATACCTAGAACAACCTGGGTTTGAACACAGGTATGTCTAATGTCAGAGCATGAGTTCTTAACCAATACACCATACTCTTCTATCCAGAATAATAACTACTCTTAACATAGAGCTGGTACTGTTCCAGGTAATTAAATCACTTGACTCATTTTATCCTCATTACAATCACATAACATTATTATTATACCAATTTTATTAATGAAGAAACTGAGACCTAGACTTTACTACTGACTCTAAGTCACATTGTTAGCAAGTGGTAGAGCAGTAATTTGAACCAAAGCAAAGTGACTTTAGGATTTTATTTTCTTCACAACAACCATGTAGATGCAGTTGACCTTTGAATAAACTAGGCATTGGGGTGCCAACCCCTGCACAGTTGAAAATCTGTGTATAACTTTGGACTCCCCCTAAACTTAACTACTAATAGCCTAGTGCTGACTGGAAGCCTTACCAATAGCATAAACAGTCAATTAGCACAGATTTTGTATTTTATTGTACTGAATTCTTATAATAAAGTAAGCTAGAAAAAAACTGTAATTACAAAAAATTATAAAGAAGAGAAAGTACATTTAAAGTACTGTACTGCATTTATTTAAAAAAAAAAAGGATAAAAACATCCACATGTGAGTGGACCCATGCAGTTCAAGTCCCTGCTGTTCAGTGATCAACTGTATGTAGTTCCCTTCATGCATGTCTTAGGAGAAGAGTGGATTTCATCTCTTTCACTAAATCATAAGAGATTTATAATTCTGTACAAAAATTGTCCTAACCATTTTTTGGGTTAAAGCATTGCCTTTAAAGCTATTCCTTTTCCCTCAGAAAAGCAATATGTGGGGCGCCTAGGTGGCTCAGCGATTAAGTCTCTGCCTTCTGCTCAGGTCATGATCCCAGGGTCCTGGTATCAAGCCCCATGTCGGGCTCTCTGCTCAGCAGGGAGCCTGCTTCCCCCTCTCTCCTTCTCTCTCTACCTGCCTCTCTGCTTACTTGTGATCTCTCTCTGTCAAATAAATAAATAAAATCTTAAAAAAAAAAAAGAAAGAAGAGCAATACACTATTATATAGACCTTTAGGATCACACCAATGTAGATGAGTTGATCTGATGAGCAAGCTGCCACTAGGCAGAGAGTTAAATTTCAAAGGGAGGAACCTGGGTTGAGTCTCTGATAAAGATAAAAGCTTTCCGAAAAGGTCCAGGTGCTCCCTGAAAAAGCCATGCTGGGTAGGGAGTGAAACTATACAAAGTCCTGAATACATAGGCCACCACTTTGTACCACGAAGAGAAAGGACACATGGGAACACTGTTTGCCTCAGATTTGAATCTTTAAGCCAGCCTGACATACCCAAACACAGGAAATGGGATAACCAAAGAAAATTAACTTCTTTACAGAAAGTTTCTTACTTGGTTTCCAGATACAACTTTAATTCACTGTGCATTCAACAGCATTTGCTCACTTCATGTGTCAAATTTGGTAATTCTCACCATATTTCAAACTTTTCATTATTATTATATTTATATGGTGATTCGTGATCAGCAGTTGTGACTTGCTGAAAGCTAAGATGATAGCACTTTCTAACAATACAGTACATTTCAATTAAAAGATGTACATTGTGTCTTCAGACATAATGCTACTGTATCCCTAATAGACTACAGTATGTATAAACATAACCTGTGTATGCACTGAGAAACCAAAAATTCACTGACTTGTTTAACTGTGATATTTACCTTATTACAACAGTTTGGAACCAAACCCACAATATCTTCAAGCTATGCCTTTATAGTTCCTAGAAGAGTTGAACTTAAATATGACTTGTGTTTAAAAATCATAAACGTAAGTGTGGATCTAATAAATTGGCTGGGTAATTTAGGTGAGAAATCATTAGTACAGAATGCTCACATTAGAACTGAATGCTCCGGCTTGGCTTCTACCTTGATCAGTGTGGGACACTGGGCTTTATTCTCCTTTCTTTTGCTCTTCACAGACAGTGGTGCAGTCTTAGGCTTTGGAGCCCATGGTAAAGGAAGGGGTAGGTAATCATCTCATGAATTCAGGCAACCAACCTAGATCTGGATCGTGTAGGTTCCAAATTAGATGTTTTGCCTTTGGAATTAAGTTCCAAGAGCATTATAAAATCAGCTCCTTTATTTGGAATTCCTGACTTTAGTCTATTAACAATTTCATATGTCTGAGAAAAACCGCAATACTTTATTATTTTAATAAATTTGCATTGTCTCTTCAGCAGTTTCATGTGAATGCACACATCTCTTGCTTTATGATAATGGTAAATGGGAGAGAAATGTAAAGGCTCATTCTTCTCTTGATTACATTTGCACTTTTCAAACCAACTTCTACTTTCGCCTACCCCCTGCCTTCTATACATGTATAGCTTTTCCACTTAGATGAAACATAATTTGTTCAAATTGTCCTTTCCAAACTTTAAGAAATCCAATCTAGCATATGAGACAACACATGGATTTAAAATACTTAGCATTTGTATGATGCTGCTCATCTTTAATGCACTTTAGAAATATTAGCTAATTAATTAATTAGTTCCTGATTACAAGGGGGTAGAAGTTCAAGGAGAAAATTGACAACATTTCTCTACCTTTATAGAAAAAAATTGCTTATTTTAGAGAACATTATTTCTCCTTTCGAGTAATCTGTACTATCATAAAAATTGTTGTAGTTGCCCTTTGCTGGGACTGGGTACAATAATCATTAAAAATGAAGAATTGGACTAATAATACTAGTACAAATACAGCAATATTTTGTAAGGTGGATATGCATTTGTTAGCTTCTGTGCTCTTTAAGAGCAGGAACTATATCTTGTTTTCCTTTGTGTTCTGACACCTAACACAGTCTCTGGCACAGAAGATATAAATACATTAATTTATAGATAATGACGTCTAATTTATAGAGTTTATTTCCTATAGTGATAAATAATATGAGAGTCAATACAAAACAGAAATAGTTCATGTAAAAAGGAAAGTAAGAAATCAACAGTGTGGTTAATTTTTAGATCACGAAGTTATGTCTACATTTCATTAAATCTCAGCAAGAAAAGTAAAAGAAAAAATGAGAAAAGAAAACCCTACTAAATATGAGCATATTCTGTATGTAGACAATAGATTTAGCTTTTGATGCCATTACGTACAAAGAGCAATCTAATTCATTCATAGTCTCAAACATATTTTCTTAGAATAGTTACCCTAATATTATAACAGTTGAATTGGTTGCGAGTGTAATCTCCCCTCATCCATCTCACATCAAACAGCTAGATATTTCAAACTGACCTTTTAGTTTTACACATGAGTTCCTAATATAAGATAGACACAAAACTAGGCTGTCCACACACATAAATGCTATATTGTTTTGATACCCAAATTACAAATTTAGCTCAAGAGATAAAATAACTGATATATATTTTTTTAATTTAAAAATAACTTTATAATTTTCTCCACTAAATCATGATCTAGGATTTAAATTTTCCCTTATGGACAGAAAAGCTTCTGCTTTTTTCTCTATTATGGAGCAAAACCAAAACAACAACTAATAATTTATTCTGATATATAATAGTCACGAATTGTAACCTAAATGGCTTATAAAGGTAGTCTAAAAATTTAGATTTGTCTATATCACTCAAGATACATAAGAGAAAAATAGATGTTGAATTCAGCAATGCAGCAGTGATTTTTAAGCTTTTTAAATATCTAACACTTTTGAAAGACTGATAAAAAATTCTGAAAGCTTTCCTCAGAATTAAGAAATACAAAAGTAGTACAAACACAGTATTTAATACTTTATATGAAGAAAATCACATACCTTAAGAACCTCATGCATGGTCCATAGGCCCCGGGTCCCTTGGAAGATGGTATAAATGATGGAAGTTGAGACATCTAGAGGAAAAGGTTTAGGAGAGTACATTAATTCATATTTGGGTGTGTTGAAAGTTTCAGGGGTCAGTATGCATAATGTCGAATTGTTCAACACATAAACCAGAAATTCAAAAGCTGAAGAGACAGAGGTTGGGGCTAAAAATAAAAATTTTTGGTCATCCCTGGAGGTGATTACTAAAATCATGAGAGTGAATAAAATCAGCAAGGCAGAAAATATAGAAATAGGAAAGAAAAGATGGTCAAAAAGATGGTAGGATGCTTACTTGTAAGGAGTGTGAGAAAGAGCAAAGGAGAAGAAAGTGGAAAATGAGATATAAAACATGGAGAAGAAAAGCCAGGAAGATGATTGCCTTATGGAGAGGTTCAAGCAGCAGGTAGTCAACAGTGTCAGAATCTTAAGGAGACCATATAGAGAGCAGAGTAAAGACCATTTAGTTTGGTGAATAGAAGATCTCTACTAAACCAGAAAGGATAAGTAATTAGATGTTAAGGATTTAAAAACAGAAGAAAAGAAAGAATAATGAGGAAGAGAAGCCACTATGTTACTGAGAAACTCTGCAGTCAAGTACAAGGGGAATGGAAGGTAGACAATGCTTAGACAAAATTATATTCATCATTTTAGGTTTGAATTCAGAGAGAATTCAGGAAGAGCAAAATAAATAAGCACTCCACTTTTCCCTGAAATTTCCTTTTCCTAACTGATTGTTTTCTCTCATGCATTGTCCTTTCCCTGAGACATCAAAAGTTGCTGAACTGGGTAGAGTGGAGGTTTTGGCGCAGCCAGTCACTCCTATTTTAGAGAGAGACCCATGCATTTATTATGTTCATTATATTAGAACTGTGAATTGCCTGGGGGGAAAAAGCAACAAAAACATAAAAATTTAACCATAAGAGACTCTTAATCTTGCAGAACAAACTGAGGCTTGCTGTGGGTTGGGGGTCGGGAGAGGGTGGTGGGATTATGGACATTGGGTGGGGTGTGTGCTGTGGTGAGTGCTGTGAAGTGTGTAAACCTGGCGATTCACAGACCTCTACCCCTGGGGCTTAAACTACATTATATGTTTATTAAAAAAATAAAAATAATTTTTTAAAGAAGTAAAAAAAAAATAAACATTTTAAAAAAGGACCCTTGAGCCTTTCTGCCTGAAACAGAGGGACTTCTATAATGACAGGGAAGTTGTCACCTGACAGCGAATGAGTCTGAATGATGTGGCTTGACTGGTAATGTTCACAAGCTGATGAAATGCTGTGAGATTTCCCTGTGGATAGAGTCTTGAGCAAAGGACTAGTGAATTTACTACAACCCTACCTCACTGAATTAGGTAACAGACTAATCCTCACAAATGGGTAGGATTTAAGATATGATTGTAAGATTTTTATCCGATTGCATAAATCTACGTATAGATGTGGGTTCAGATTTGTAGACACTAAATATAACAGAAAAAGAAATGGACATTTTTGTCTAGCAACTGTTATGTAGATTCTAAATCGTTTAGTATGTATTTCTCTCAATAAAAGTAGCATGCTGAAATGGAGGAATTTGTTGCAATAAAATATAAAACCAAGCTATTATGTTACTAGCTCAAGAGCACAATGCCTTAGATATTTAACTTTGTGCAGAGGGAGTTTATAAAATTCTCTGGCCAAAGTCACCACGTACAAAGTTGGAAACACAACATCTATCTATGGCTGAATGGGGAAAATTTGGAAAATGACTTTTAAAAAAATTACTTCTTTGCATGAGAATCACTAAAATTCATGGATTTTTATTTAAGCAAAGGATGCAAAATGTATTGTGGTGATAAGTATACATGAACTCACACTCAAAACAAAATTTCAAATAATTAGATAAAATCCTTTGCCGGCCTGTTTTATTACTCCATCTGAGTTTTTATTTTCTGTGTTACTATAAACTTGTTTTCTATTTAATTCTGACCCAAGAAGACACACACATACTTTATAACACACACACATGTATGCACACACACACACACACACACACACCCCTGGGTCATAGTGTCAGAGCATTAAGAGCTGTAGGAAATTTTGAGACTGAAGTCTAACTCCAGCCCAGAGTTAGCAGATATGAAACTGGGCTCACAGCAGATGAATCCTTGTCCCCAGGCCATAGTGTGAAAAGCCTGGTAAGAACTTTGGTGTTCAGGTTCATAGTTAACGGCCTTTCATTCATATCACCCTCCTTCATCATTTCACAAGTAACCCTTTGTAAATGTTTCACATTTTGGTATCTTATGCCAACATGTATTTCCGTCTTTTGTACCTTAAAGGGGTCATGGTGATTTCCTGTATTCCTTCAGACACAGCAAATTGGCTAAATATACAAGAGTCTAACCTCATGGTACTAACCTAAGACTTTTTTTTTTTTTTTCTCTAAGAGGATTCTTTTCCCAGATAGAGTTGGATTATTGGTTTCAAAATGAATGTTGTAAAGATAAGAATGGATTCTTTGTAATATCTCTGTTTCTCTGGATCCATTTTGTAAGACAACACGAAATGACTTTGAGTTTTGTGCAGAGTATCTAGCCTGAAACATTATCAACCACATTGTCATGTGCACACGTAGCTTCTAGCAGAATACATATCCAATGGGTCATTCTTGAAATTATGATGTCTCTTGCAGTCATCCTTGGTCCACCAGGTCCATCCATAGACCACCAGGTCCATGTGTGGTATTACTTTAGAGCTGAAGTGAAGAGGGAACTCTACCTCCTCATCCACACTAAATCTAAACGAAGAGGTCTTAGATAAGATGGCTTCATCCTGATTTAATCTAGGGTAAATAGTCAAATAAACCATTCATTTCTTCAAGTCCTAATTTGTCTTTTCCTTGGAAAGGAAGAAGAACCTAGTGCTGTAAGAGATGCCTGGATCTCGCCTCAGATAAACCACACACTGCATTAGGTTAATAGTTCCAAATTATTTAAAATACATTACATCGTTTACCTTTACCAAAGTGTTGAACTGCATGTGTTCCTATTTAGAAATAGTGAAAAGTACGGCTTAAGGAGATTTTTCAAGGTCATGTATCTAACAAATGCTCTCTTTGTTGTTTTTATTCTTAACTGTTATTTTCACTTTTAAAGCACCAAGTACTCTATAGTGCTGACGGTTTTTAGCCTGCATGTAGAGTATGGGGTCCTTGATTAGGGACTATAATGGACCAATGGAAAGAGTATGGAAAAAAACAAATAGTAAGAGAATCATAGCTCATGTGAAAGCTTCATCACCAGCATGCCACTACCAGTAGTGCCAGTGGATTTGAATTCTTGTCATCCTCTAGGGTTTTGAATATTTAAGTATTTTCCCCAGATACCATAATCTCAAGATCCCTCTATCAGATGATTTATAAACACCAATAAGAATATTTTATCATATTGGAAGAAAGAAAGTTGTATTTTATCTTCCTTTTTTAGTTGTGAGCCTCTTTGATTGAAACATCCCTTACGATGTCCTCCAGATCGACTCAAGTGAAATATTTGACAAGTCCATCTGTGTCCACAGTCACCCACAGATATGGGAAACTGTCACCCATCTGCCTCCCCATGCTCTCACTTTGTTCCTGTCCTGGATATTTTGCTCTTGTGTAACCACAAGGCATATTAATACCCTCTTCCCTCCGAGAAATGTGAAGAGAATGGATTCTATGCTAGCTCATGCTCCTGAGAAGGATGTTACAGATATGGCATATGTCATTGTACTGTTACCCACATATGTTCTACAAATTCTCTAGCAACATCTGCATATTTTAATGAGCGTGTTGCTTAACAGCCTCACCCGCACCCACTGTTAATCATTTCCATGATTAATTATAACTCATTAATTATTCTATCCTTTCCCCAAGTCAATTGTTTTCTCTTAACATCAAAAAATGTTTTCAGTTTGGGGAACCTTCTTAGATTCTACTGCTTTCTGTTCTATTGCCCAAATTATATGCTGTCGTAACATTTTGATAGACTTGAATATTTGTGTTAGTCCCTTTCTTACTTTGGAGGGAAACATTTCACTTTTCAGTAAAACAATGCCATGATTTTAAACCAGGGATGGGGCAAATAAGAAACCTAAAGATGTGAAACAGATGAAACTTTTTCCTTATCACACTCCTGGGGCATTCTGTATAATACAATTCCAATGGTAATTAATGAATCTACAAATAATATTATGTTTCAAATAATTCTGCAAATAAGGTAAGAATTTAGAATAACTGTCAAAACTCAAAACAAAATAATTATGTCAGTGAATTTCAAAAAGGATTATTCGAGTCAATTTTGGCCTCTCCCGGAAGGTTTTCAAGAGGCCACAAGTCAGCTAGTTGGGGGTGGATATTGGAGTGGCCCTCAGTTGAGCTGGTCTCTGGGGAAGTTAGTCTTTCTTGGCTCTAGTAAAGAGAGTCAGAGGACCCACCCAGTAATGACCCCTGAAGGCAAAAGAATGACAACAAGCGCGTCACCCAGAGTCCTCCTATTACATACAATGATAAAGAAGTCATCTTATTTGAAACAAATATCCACAGGTTACAGCTAAGTGTTCAAATTTGCAACATGTAGTATGAATTCAAAATCTCATATTTCTATTTGCAAAATATACAGCTTTTTGTTAAAAAATTTTGTTGTTGTAAGGAACTTCTTGATACTTAAACAACTTTAAAGGATTTAAATCTCTAAGTGTATTTTGAATATACAATGAATTTAATGTCTAGCCCTAATGCAAAGTTCACTTTGTTCAAATGAAAGTTACTGTAATATTATCTGAAATGCCTTGATTTTTTTTCATTCTTTTGTTAAATATCTGATCTTTAGATAAAATTAAGCAAGCCAGGTTGGATAAATGCGATAAACCTCAATTAATCCTTTAGGAGACAAATTATCGTTATGGTTATTGATTGTTTCCTAGTTTTATGTGGAAACAAATTAGAGATGCTTAAAATTCTCATTTTTTTAATTTCAAGAGAATGTCTCTAATTAAATATATTTCTGTGTAAATGCAATAGCGCCCTCTGGAGGCTTGGAACACAGCATAACTTCCATAAATCAGTGTCTTCTTTTGTTAATCCTACATATTTTTGTTGACTTTGACATTTAATATTTTATATTCTGATAATTGGATTTGTCTCTTAAAATGATTAAATAAGTTTAATCTATTACTACTTTCTAGCATGCATTCATCGTGATTTGTGTGTCATCTCATTTGTAATGCTACGATGTAATAACAAAACACACAATTCTGCTGATCTTGGTGATGTGTCCATAACTTTTCTATTTTTTATCATGTGAAAATATTTTCCAAACAAGAAATGACAACTTTCATTTCCGAAATCCCTTCATATCTGGTTATATGCAGACAGCAAGGAACTCATTTCACCTCCTTTGAAGAGTCCTCATGGAAACGGTTACTTTCATTTTTCGAGTCCCTGATCAACAAACACAGCTGTGGTTTTTCTGTGGTTTTGTTGCGAATTTACTGGAGATGGGAGAATATGGAAAGGAGCAGAGGTCAAAAAACATCGGAAAAATATCATGAGTCACTGGAATACATTCAAGAACCAGAGTGACTTCTATTGTGTCATAATAATATAAATAAATGATCCCATAATCATTGGCCTCTCTTTAACAGCTCTACACACAAAGATCTTTTTGAAGTTCAGGGGGATGCAAACAGAGTTGTTCACCCACTATAAAAAAGGGGGATGAGTATATGACTAATACAGGGTGAGAGGAAATAATGTCATGCAACTATGAATGAAGCTCGGGTTGGCCTCTCCCGGAAGGTTTTCAAGAGGCCACAAGTCAGCTAGTTGGGGGTGGATATTGGAGTGGCCCTCAGTTGAGCTGGTCTCTGGGGAAGTTAGTCTTTCTTGGCTCTAGTAAAGAGAGTCAGAGGACCCACCCAGTAATGACCCCTGAAGGCAAAAGAATGACAACAAGCGCGTCACCCAGAGTCCTCCTATTACATACAATGATAACAAACAGACACAAAGACAAATGGAATTATAATTCTAGCCCCCAGCACTTAAATACACCCAGAATGATTGCACAAAGATATAAAAACTCATAATTTATAAAGCAACAAAAATTCATGGGAAAATTTAATACTGAAATGATTATACACGTAATAGGGAATAGGAAAAAAGAAGGTTGGAAGAGCTAACACTGCCTCTGATATTCTGTCCCTGAGATTCTGCTCTGTCTGCCACCCTTTCCTCCCCTCCTTTAATGATATCATCGAGAAGAGTCAGGTCACAACTCTGTCAGCAAAATTGGGAACTTGAACCATATTAATTGTTACAGAAGCTAAAGATGTCTGAGCTGTGTTGTTTGGGTTTTGACACTGACTTTCTTGAGTTTATCCAGAGTATGTTGCTCTCTGTGCTTTGGTTTACATAAAGTGGTGATGGGGGGGTTGTTAAATGATGTTAAATCATGAGGCGCTTGCAAAGCATGAGATGGTGTCTAAGAAACAAAGGCTGAATTTCGTAGTCTTAATCATGTCACAGACACTTAACACCTACATGGACTAGGAGCAGCTCAAAATACTTCCTAAGTACTAACCAGGTGACTCTTCCTTACAACTGTATGAGATCACTAATGCATCATTGGCACCACCATCAGCTTCACTGGTAAATCTGAGACACAGATTAAGCAACTTTCCCAGACACACAAGCTAACAAATTCTGGAGTCAGCATCGAATCCCAGGCAATCTGGCTACTCTACACTCTTAACAGCAAGGTGATTTTGCTATTCTGCCACTGCCATCATCATGGTCATTATTGGACAAGACTGTCCTATAGCTTTCTGTTGCCAAACCTGTCAACTAAACCTGAATCACAAGATAGTGAGGACAACTCTCTCTGTAAATGTAAATACAGTGGTGTGATTGAGAGATCAGTATAAGAGATGGCATTTGAGAAATAATGCTTTGCTTCTTAAATTGGCCTTAACATTTACTTTTTTATATCTGTTCTTCCCTGGGTGGTCATAAGTTCCTGAATGATCATCCCTCTAAGTTCCAGGTAGGCTTAAAGTAGAAATGGGCAATCAAATGAGAAAAGGGAATACAGCAAAGGCTGCTGCAAGGGACCTTCTTGTCCCTTTCCCACCCAGGCTTTTGGTTGTGCACCTGTCCTGGCAGTTCACCGTCACAGTGCTGCGGCTTTTCCATCAGAATCATTCCACAGTGATTCTCACAGGTTAACACTGGAACTGTAGAGGGACCCATACCTTCCTAGAAAGTAGTGGACTTATATCTGGTGACATCTGTGCCTCTTGAGTCATGAAAGAACAATGGCAAGTGCCCTGAATAAGCCTGGGAGTTTTGATGTCATGTTTTTGGCTCTCAATGGCTTTGACCCAGCTCCTTCTATGAAGGACCCATTGCTTAGCTTATTCCTAACACTGGGAAAGGGCATCTGTGCCCATTCCTCTTAAGCATCAGATCTCAGACTCAAGTGTGAATCAGAATTTTCCCAAAGATCTTGATTCTGTATGTCTAAAATGGAATCCAGAAAATTGTTCATTTTCAAGTGATTCTGATGCAGAAAACTCATGGACAGCACTTAGAGAGCAGATCAGGACTATTTGGTCTGGGAGCCAGGGAGAGGGGTGCTCTCCTGGGGAGCTATTTCACAAATTCATGTGCCCGAATGCCGCCCTAGACCCCAAGAATCAGAATCTCTGGAAGACAGAGGACCAAGCTTGTGTTTTTAAAATGAGCTACTGGAGTTTTCTACAATGTCGCCAGAACTTGCTCTGTTCTGGAATTGTGGCTTAAAAGCAGGGTTGAGTAGAGTCCTAGGAATTTAGGAAGTGCTTCAAAGTCTTTTCTGTGGCCAAATAGGCAGGCATTTCCCTTCAGCCTTCTCACCAAAGGTCTGCTTGTGTTGCTTTTTAAAAATATTGAGATTCCATACACATCATGTTCTCCCATTTTTAGAGAAGGGAGGGTTTCTGGGGAAAAAAAACTAAAAAATACATTTCAAAACCACACCTCTAAAATTAATATCAGGGATTTCATTGAGGCCATATAATTAATTCTGGTCATTTTGAACTAGCTCTGTATCCAGCTCCATTCCCCATTCTCCAACACACAAGATATGATATTGAGAGAGGATCTTAAATCATGGAAATCTCTGATTCACAAGTAATACAAAGAACCTGTTGATTCTATTTTAAGCCCATAACCTAAAACACCCAAATACTTTTCATTTTGTTGTTATCTAAAGATAATTCTATGGAAACAATCATAAAATCAATAAACTGAAATCTGAATCCATATTAGTCATAACTGATTTCTCATACACCTTCCACTTCCACTCAGCTCTAAACATCAAGAAAAAAGCTGATTTATTCTCCCTAAGTTTCAAAATGAGCACATGGACTGAACTGAATGTTCTATTTACTACTGGTTACAAACTGACAAGGTTGCCATTGGACCAAGAAAAATGTTTCTACTGCGATTATTAATATTTGTTGAGAACCCAGGGTCTGGATTGAGACCATAAAATTTATAATACAAAATTTATAGTCTGTCAAACACTAAAAGTCAAAAACTAAAAGCAAGAAACAAATTTGATGTAAAAATATAGGTGAGCTAAAGAAACAGAGCTAACTACTTTCATGACAGATATTATTCTTTAATTCTTAAAGATATCTTGACTTGAATAGGATTATCTTGAGACACAAGTTCAACTGAATAATTAAAATATTTGGACAGGAAACCCTTATAGTTACAAGTTCTGATTTTGCTGCCCATTGAAGAGAATGATAATCAATGAAATGCGCCTAGTAAGTATGACACAGTTCAACTACTACTTCTACCGCTCTGCTCGTCATCTTCAACCCTCCCCACCAGAGCTTCCAAGTGGCAAATAGGAGCACTAAATACTTTATTCTCTATACAAAAACAAAAAACAAAAACGTAAACAAAAAATAGACACATAGCTCAAACTTAGCCTCAAGACAGGAGAAACGTAATAAAGTGTGTTCTGGCTGAAAATTTTTTTAAAAAACATTTTCAGAAACAACATCTTTGGATAGTCATCCATTTAACAAATATATGTTGTGTCCCTACCATGTGCTAGGTGTGGAGGAAGCAAAAATGAAGAAGAGGCAATTCTTTGCCATTTAGGAAAGAGTTTTTTGAATTGCAAGCTGTAGCCCATTATTAAGCTGTGAAATCAATAGAATAGATGGTGACCAACAATTTAAAAAAATAAAAATACAAATTATCAAAGGACATTGACTATTGTAAGGGAATATATTCTCTTAAAGGCAATTCTGTTTCAATCTGTGTCTGTGAGTGTTGTGGATCACAACATAAAAATGTATTTCTAATGGTAATTGTATTTAAAGTTTGAAAGCCACTGATACTCTACCTAAAGAAACAGACAATTAAATAGATAGGTAAATATCACCACAGTGCTCTTTCACTGGTATAGAAAAGTAAGCCTGAAATCTGAAGAGGGAGAGCAGCCATCTCCGCCTGGGAACTAAAGAAGTGAGTGTTGAGGGAGGGTATTGATATTTGAATTGGGTCCAAAAGGATGAAATGGAAGGTAGAGAGGGTGACCCTAAAAGGAAATTCCAGGAAGAAGAAACCAACTCTGTAAAGAGTTCTGAAAGGGAGCACTGTGTTTGGAGTGGTGGGAATGTGTCTGTGGGGGAGCATAGGGTTTACGGGAGTGAGGGAAGGGGAATGGCATGCGATAAAAATGGAGACGTGCATCTGAAACAGGCTGGCCATTGAAGAAAAGAATGACAGAGCCACTTTGCTCTGTTTTGTTTGTCTGTTTGTCCTTCAGGGGTAACACTGTCACCAAGATGGCCTGGGAAAGAAAGGCAAATGAGGAAATCATGGAAATGATACTGAACATGGTGAGGGTGGAAGGAAGTACTACGTTTAGGAAAATGCTAACATAGAACCTATATGAGACCACCACTAATTATGCACGTGCGCTGTGACAGAGATGATTCCACAATGATCCTACTATAATAGAACTACATGGGTACGTAGATACATAGAACATACAAAGATAAAAGTATCAGAATGTAAGAGACACATCTATTTCTCCTCTTTTAGATTCACATTTTTTTCAGTGGTGGAGCATTATGTAATTTTTTGAGCCTTCACTTTTTAGTCTGCTGAACAGAAATGCATAATATAATATAAATTAGAAGTCTAATATTAATTAGAAATCTTTAGTAAGAGGCTTCTAACTTTGTACTCTTTTGAACAGACTATGGTGTACTATTATAATGGCTTAATTCTGGAATGTTAAACACATGTTTGCTAGTGTCATCCTCACTGTGACTCATATCTCACTTCTCAAATCAAAGGCAGCATTATTAGCTTAAAGAAGTCAGACAGAGAGAAGCTTATTATTTTTCTTTTACTTAAATATAAGTCTAAGAGAACAAATTCAGGTAAGATTCTCATGGCACCAACTTATTTAGGTAAGAGAGAAAATAAATAAATAAATAAAATTGATCATATTATCAAAATAACAGAAAAGCCATTTTCTTTCTTCGCCTTGTTCACACCAAGGACACATAAGGCTCTAAGCATTATCCTCTTACCCTGCCATAATGAGAAAGAATCTTTGTGATCTTGGTGTTTGCTAATTGACACGTTTCAAACCTTCCATCTGGGCATCACAGAGTCATTGGCTCCCCAAAGGAAGATAGCCAATTCACAGGAGAATGCAACGAAAAGCAAGCCAACCCACGCTCTGGGATTCTTTAGAATATAAGCTGTGTGGCCCAAAAAGCTGCCTTAAACAAGATTCCACCATTTCCTGTCCATATACAAATATTGATAACCACGCTCAGCAATACTTTTTTAGAATTGTAAAAGTCCACATTAGAATAAGTTATTAGTTATTGAGAAAACTTGAATATATAATGGCTGAATCATGCTCCATATGTTGGACTGTGTAATGCTTTGTCAAAGTAACCAAGTGAGGATTCTTGGTGGTTTGTATGAGAACCTTAGAGTGGGTCTCCAGATGTTGTGGGCCCAAGGAACGTGGCTTGGTAAAACCAAGAGCCCTGACTGAGAATTTAGAGACTTGGATTCCAAGTTTCACTCTTTCTCTAGGTGACAAATGTCAAGTCTGCATGTTTCCTTAAAGTTTGTTCACCCAGTGGCATCTGGGTAGTTCAGACAGTTAAGTGTCCAACTCTTGTTTTTGGCTCAGGTCATAGTCTCTAGCTTGCATCAGGCTCCTTGCTCAGCAGGAAGTCTGCTTCTCCCTCTCCCTCTGCCCCTACCCCTCTTCCCTCTTTCACTCTTTCTCTTTCTCTCTCTCTCATAAATAAATAAATAAATAAATCTTTAAAAAAAAAAAAAAAAGTTTAGGGCGCCTGGGTGGCTCAGTTGGTTAAAACTTCTGCCTAAGGCTCAGGTCGTGATCCCAGGGTCCTGCTTCCTCCTCTCTCTCTGCCTGACTCGTGATCTTGTGATCTCTGTCTGTCAAATAAATAAATAAAATCTTAAAACAAAACAAAAACACCAGTGTGCTCACCCAGAAAAGAAGGAGTTGAAATTAGAGAGATGGTAAGATCTTTTCTAGCTCAAATGGTGTTCAATTTTATAAAAAACTTAGAAAACAAGAGAGAAGGTAGAGTACCTTCAGCTTACGATGCTGGTAGCTGTTAAGACGAATCTGAATCGGAAATAAAACAGAAAAAGTCATGAACAACTTTCATTTGGGCACCATTCAGAGTACCCAGGTGGAGAGGAGGGGCAACAGCAATTACTAGACTTCCCATCTTGAAAACAATTTACTTGTAAATGCCTCTAAGAATGGTGGATTGTGTCTTCTTCTCTATAAAATGCCTTCCCTTGTTCACCATAAAGTGCAGATTTTATAGTTTCACATGACCAGCCTACGAATAATTAATAATACTTATTTGTTCACTATTCTGCACGTAGGTGGGGAATAAAGAGCAAATAAAGACTTGCTCTCTCATATTTTCCATATCTAGGATTTCTTAAACGTTTGAAAACTATTGGTTTATGTAAGGGCACATTGTCTTTGAGGAAGTTTATGGCCTTGTCTTTGTAAGAGAAATTAAAACTACACGTCTGGTAATAAAATATGATTGTGGGTATTTACCAAGATTCTCCTAGAGAAAAAATCCACTCTCAGCTAAATCTAAGTTCCTCTCCTGAAACACTTTGGATCTCTGGGAAATGTATCCTCTTTCTAGATTTTCAGTTCTGGAAAATCTATGCAAAATAGAAATTAGCAGATGGACTGAAAAACCATCAGAATAATGTTTTTGGTGACAAATTCTCAGCAAGTGCCCTGTGAGCGTGTTCCCATCTGAAAAGGACTGCAGCTGTCTTTCCACGTTAATGCAATGAGTAATACTCAAAGGCTTTAGTCAACTCTTGGATAGGAAATCAACTCCTAACATCAAGGTAAAATCAAAGTACTTTTTTTTTTATTCCTCTCTCCACTGGCTTAATTTAGGCATATTACATCATTTCAAGTTTAAAGTGGCCTTGGCCATTTTTATCAATTACCATCTTTGCTTTGCTAGAAGAAAAACATTTTGCTGTTCAGTGAAAGAGTTTGAGCATACCTGCTGAAAGGTGAGTGAATGAACTCACTTTAAATGTGTGCTCTTCTTTGGTGGAGCTTTGTGTCATTGTGATACTCAGGATTGATGACTTTCCGGTTCAATATGAAAGCCTGGCGACAACACATACACATTCAGTATGTACTAATGTTATGTATCTGTATGACAAAGAAGATATATATTTGCTCAATATTCAATACTTCCACCACCTAAATATACTACCTGGCATCTCTTTCCTGCTTGCAACATGGTAAAAGTTTTAGTTCCAGGGAATTTGCTCCTTTTGCTTAGTTCTGCTTCTATCAACACAAAGTAACCACACATGGCTAATGGCTACCATATTAGATAGTGCAGATTCATACTTTGACTTACAAAGCATCCCCAGATTTTGGGTAATGGCCACCCAGATCCTGAAATCCAAAATTGTTCCTGACTGCCATTTGTCGGTGGCTGCCAAGTGCCCTTTTTGTCTTATGAAGTATAACTCAATGTCAAGGAGGTTTATGTAATATTCAGGCCTGTATTACATGAAATTAATCTTAACATGAAAAATCTTTTGATTACAGAGTATGGTTTGTCAGTGATTGATTAACTAACTCATTTATTCATATAATAATGCCACCATTTACTTTTGCTTATATTCTTGAGCTATAACAGAAAAGTTTCTATTTGTGCTATGCTAGAAGGTACATTACATGGTTATCATAATCTTTCCACCTGTTTTACTAGACTCTCTGGAAAAAACCTCTTATTTAGTTTGTTAATGACTCTCCCTTAAAACAACTTTCTTTATACAGAACCAACATTTGGGGACAATGATGTTATTATCTATAGAAATTCCTGATCTTTTCTCACTTTTACCTCTACCCTCACCTCATTGGTGTGAAAGGAATAAAATCTTTATTTTCACATGTCGTCTTCATAAATAATTACATTTGGAAGTGAAGTGACATACATATTTCCTAATGCACACTCAGACCCTTGTTTATACTGTATTTATTTCTTGCCTTTCCTGTATTTCCATATGTAAAATGAATTGAGGACATTAACAAAGATCTTCTAATTTATTTATTTTCTACCTTACCAGGATAAATGATAGGTGTGCAATAAATTAATAAAATCCTGTATGTTGATTTCTTTGTTGACAAAACCTTCAATAGTGAAGGAAGCCAAGAACAAGCTCATTAATAAATCAATTAATCAATATTTATTTATGGTCTACTATGCACCCTGACTTAAGAGATGTATAAATAAGATAGGATTCCAGCTCTCAGAAAGCTTCCCATAGTTTCAAAAACCAAGACAAACACTCAAGAGGCTACTGTGGCACAAAACAATATGGAATTAATTACTACATTTATGTAGAAAATCTGTAAGCATTTTATACCATAATGCTGTAGGACTTCAGGAATCAGAGAGATCAGTGAAGATAAGAATAAAGAAAAATTCATGGAGAAGACGATACTTCAGTCCTGCCTTGTTTAGCAAGTTAAATTTGATGAGACCCCTGAAAAGATAGACAATGTTCCAGGGAGAGAATTACTCACATACAAGTCAGAAAGGCACTAGAAAAAGACAGTGCTAGTAAAGTGGAGAGTGGGCATGGGTTCCAAAGAATCTTGAAAGGAAAAATGGAAAGTAAGTTCTAGCTTTATGTGCAGCACACACACAATAGAAAATCTCTGTCCTTCATTCAATAATACCATATTTTAACAAGAATGACTACGTCCTAAGATTTTCTTCTGATTCACAGATCTTGACAAAGGGAACTTCCTTTTATCCTTTTCTTTTTCCTTCTTGTATTACTATGATTATTGTTCTTATTATTATTTTCTGAACACCATAAACCACTGGATATCAGAGGATAGTTTCAAGCACATTGTTATAGTCCTCTCCTCACAAGGTGATCAAAGAATAAGTGAGTAACAGGGACGGGTATAAGGAGAAACAAGTTTCTGAAGCTGGATTCTGTGTACTCAGCATTCCTTCATGCATTCTCTCACCTTCTCCTTTCCACAAGAAATATTTCACTGGAATGGTACCAAAATGGCAGCTGGGGAATCCAAAATGCAAACACTACCCAAATTATATTTATTTTCAATATAAATTTACATCTAAACTTTCTCCTTGTGCCTTCTATGTTGTTAGGGTAGTCTTTTGCTATTACTATGATAAATTAATAAAAACAAGTCATTTTAGAGCTGCGGTTTGCCATCCTAGGTAATTGAGTGCTGTTGGAAACCAGAGAGCTTAAGGAGGAACAGCATAAAAGTTGAGTAGCATTTTTATCTTGCTCTTTGTATAAGGGAGATGCCAATTCAATTCAATCTGATGTTTCAGCAAGATTTTGTTGATCTTGTTTCAGGTTAAAAAAATAAAATCTAAAGCCCTTGCCACCAACATAGTACTCATATACAAATATATATGACAGGCGTATGTGGAATATAGGATAAATATATGCCCAGAAGCCAATGATTTGCAAATTTTGCTGTAAATTGTCTATTACTGTCACCACTTGTCAGCATGTCACCAAAACAGTAGCTATCTTAGACCATAACTCTCTCTAATGAGTAAATTAAAGGGTTGTGAAATCAGAAAAATGCATATTTTCAACACTAACAATCATAATAATATTATGATGGAAAATCATAATAATATGGAGTACCTGTATCTTACTACAAGAAAAATTGTAAAAACAAGCCACTAAAAATGGTCTAGATTAAAATTATTAATACTATAAAAGTCACTTCATGGTAAGCTAAAGAACTTAATGAAAATAAGTGGATTTCTCCTTTCCAATGTTTTCATAGATTTGGGGGTTAAAAGTGTGGTGAAAAAATATAGGGGAGACATAACCTTCTAGATAGAGGTGAGCTAGAGCATCCAGGATTATCTTCTTTGCTAATCTTTTGGAACTTTGTTTTCTCTGTTTATCTCTGTTCTATAATGAGCCCAGACTAAAATTTACTTCATTTGTGTAAGCATTATCCCATGAGGACACTGCAGATTCCAAAGAACTCTTCACTGGTGTAGACAATTTCAGTACATGGCAGCTTAGGTGTGTTAAGAGTGTAAAAGCATGTAATTGTCTTCCCTTGTTATAATGAATAATGTTGTAGAAGCCTATGAAGATTATCCTTCCTAACGGACGTTTTACAAGTTTCCTGTCAGTGTCTATGTCAGCTTGGGGCTAAGAAAAGAAAATGGGATGTATGTCAATTTAGTAAATAATTTTCAGCCTCTACACGCAGTCAAGAGACCCTTGGTATTAAAATTAAAAAATTGCTGCTCTCAATTAGCAATACTACACTTAAGATCTTTGACTATTATCTCGGTTAACTAGCCCTTTTGCCAGGAAGGGTCCAGGTCAACGATGTAGACTTAGAAGCATCACTACAAAAGGTAATGTTAGTAAAAAGGAAACTCTAAGAAAATCTTAGTCATACACAAAGCTGTATGTTGCAAAAACTTTTATTGATGAGATTTGAACATCAGGGGTTATGTTATAAAAATACTAGAAATACCTCAGGAAACAAATCTAGGAAAAGAGAAAGGATAAAGAAAACAGGTTAATTTGAACAAGATATATTTCTGGCAGCAATATTAATATGATTGAGCCCTGACCTTTGGAATATTGCATGCATTATTAATCCATTGAAGACAGTAGGTAATATGACTTTATATGCTTTTTAGGTTATAATTTGCATAACTGGGGATGTAGTTTATTTTTTTCAGCACCTTGCATGCTGTGAGTGCTCAATAAATACTAAACAACAATAATATGGTGTGTAGTGTATTACTGAGCCTTCATTTGCATGGCCATCTGGAAAACTCTTGTGTTGTAAACACTGGTTTTATTTTGAGTAAGAATGAAATTCTGCAGAAGTTGTTTAGCATTCTTGGTTCAAATTTTTTCCTGTTTTTCACCCTTTCATTTGGTAGAAAATGTGAAATAATCCAAAGAGTTTGAGGCTTTTCAGTGTAAGAAGTGAAAGATTTGGATAGATTATATTTACATGATGGCATGTGTTTTATTAAACTAGCTTTCCATCCTTGTTTTGGAAAACCATATCTTTTTTATTTTTATTTTTAGATATCCTTTTTACTTTCATAAGTCTTCTTCACCAATTATATATGTAGGAAGGTAATTATCAGATGAGGCCTAATTTTTTCTGTTTATCCATTTATCTATTTTTATAATTGAGATATAATTCACAAACCATAAACTTCACTCATTTAACGTGTGTAATTCAAATTTTTTTAATATATATTCAGAGCTGTGCAATCATCGCCACCATTAATTTAAAAATGTTTTCATCATGGTAAAAAGAAACATGGTATCCATTAGCAGTGACTCCCTGTTTTCCTCCAACCCTTCCCAGCTAGCCCTGGACAACCACTAATCTATTTTCTGTTTCTATAGATTTGCCTATTCTTCATATTTCATATAAATGGAGTCATACAAATGTGGCCTTTGTGACTGGCTTCTTTTACTTAGCATAATGTTTCCAAGGTTCATTCTTGCTCTAGCATGTACCAATAATTTGTTTCTTTTTATGACAAATAATATTCTATTGTATGGATATACCGTATATCAATTCACCAGTTGATGGACTTTGAGTTGTTTCCATTTTTTAGCTATTATAACTAATGCTGATATGAACATTTGTGTATAAATTTGGGGACAGGTTTTCATTTCTCTAGAATATGCACATAGAAGTAAAATTGCTGGGTCATATGGTAAAACTATATTTGACTTTTTGAGAAATTGCAGACTGCTTTCCAAACTGGCTATACTACTTTACATTCTCACCAGTAGTGCCTAAGATTCCAATTTCTACACTTCTTTGCGAATATTTTTTATTATCTGTCTTATTGATTACAGTTATCCTATGGGTGTGAAGTGGTATGTCACTGTGGTTTTTATTTGCATTTCCCTGATATCTATTTATTTATTTTTTTCATTTATTTTTTATTTTCAGCATAACAGTATTCATTATTTTTGCACCACACCCAGTGCGCCATGCAATCTCTGCCCTCTATAATACCCACCACCTGGTACCCTGACCTCCTACCCCCAGCCCCTTCAAAACCCTCAGATTATAACCATGAGAGACTATGGACTCTGAAAAAAGTATCTATTTATTTTTAATCTAATAAATAATTAACACAGGCTACAAGTTATTGGAAAGGGTTAGCTAATCTGTATAAGAAACATAAGGGTCAGTTGGAAGGTAAAGAAGAGAGGCAAATTACTTCTCCCAAATCATTTGAACTAGATTCAAAATTATTTGAAACTTTCAGGGTGTCCCAGGAAACCTACAATTAAAGTTTGGGGGAAACCATTAAGTCCTGAGTCAAACTCCCATGAGAGCAAAAAGTATTAGTAGACAGGCCCTTACATTGGAATTGTTGCTATAATAGAAGACAGACTATCTGGATTAGTATTTAGACATTGATCAGTCAAGATCCCAGAAGGAAACAAATGTCATATTCAGTGGAGGCAATTTAAAATAGTTCAATGACTGAACATTTTACAGAGATGTGGACAGGGTTAGGAGGAACCAACAAGCAATGGTGGAGCTCCCAAAAACTAGCAGTAGAGCTAAGTCGTTATTATGCTTAGCTCAAAGTGTCAAAGGTAAGAGACAGTATGCCCTCAAACCATTACAAGCTGTAATTATGGGAGAGAAGCCATCAAAAGGAGCCATGATCTTATGTGGACGAATGCAGACAAGATTAAAGCTACATTCCGGACTGAGTATGAAGAGGAATAAATACCCTGATCTTTCCCTTTTCCCATACCCTCATTCTTCCACCAATATCTCCCATTGGTCAAACCCAACCAGAAGGTAAAAAGCAAAGCAGCTTGTGTATGAGATGCATAGATATTAAAATCCCAGGACATAGAACATAGCAGAGAAGAGCAAATAATGGATCCGGAATGACAATCAGATGACACACCCCAGGAGAAAGAGCAGTAATGTGCTCTCCATGCTAGCAGCAGCCACAGAGAGAAGTGGAGGGACTTTTCAAACTGTTGACCTTTGACCTGCTTTTCCAAAGCTTCTGGCTTTGATGGAAGCAACAGCAGCATTGTGGTCCACCCGAAGCAACTAAGTTCAATTCCAAATGTTCCACCATCAGGATGGGGACTAAGCAGTGAAGAGGAGCAAACAGACCCTGTATAGTCATTGGTTGAGGGTTAAAAACACATGTCAGCATCACTTAGAAGTTGGGAATTATTAGTTGATTGCATTCTCTAGGTCTCGTGTGTTACCCTCTGACACTGGGTGTTAGAATCGGCAACAAAGGAAAAGCAATGCATTCTAGAAAAACACCTTCTGTTGCAGGGGCAGAATGTCTCCACTTCAAGGAATACATCTATACTTGTAAAATAAGAATACAAGTGACTAGTCCCTATTTGGAAACACTAAGATGGAGCTATTATCTATGCTCTAAACTATAAATTGTGTCTCTTATATCAGCTTTCTCTCTCTCTCAAAAATCTAGTCTAGGTGTTTGGTTTTATAATAGCAATGATGCTTGAGTATAATAATCTAATTTTTTTTTTAATCTCTCACACTTGCTTTAATTACTAGGTATATTTTCACAGGAAAAATGAGGTTCAAAAACATAAGGTTTATTGTTTTCATGCATTTTCAAAAGAATCAGAGTACTGCTACAAGATATTCTAGAAAATCGATGAGTTAGAACAAAGAGATAAGCTTTCAGTAAAGAGTTAAATTTAAAGTTTGGTGGCCTATAGGATAAGGAAGGGGCTGTTCCAGATAGATAAGGCCACATAAGAGCAACTCCAGGAAAAAGCTGAAGGACTGTTCAGCTTTAAAAACAAAAAAGAACAAAACTAGAGTACATTTTCTTTCATTTGTCTTTACACAATAAATATTTATTCTCAGTGGGGAGGCTCCTCATCAAGTCAGTTGATTTGAGTTGAGACTCTGAATTCTCAAAATAAGAGTTAATACCAGCCATATTACCTGTCATGGAGAATTCACGTTCAATAAAAACAGGTTGCTCTTTGGGTATCTCGCATTTCTGTGAAGAGTTTGTTCCTAATCTTCACTCCCTCCTTCTGCTTCCAGCACAAAAGATCAAATGGCAAACAGAATTTTAAATCTAATATCTAATATCTAATGACTGGCAAGTACAGTATTCCACTTCTTCAGAGGATAAATATGCTAGGAAATCAAATCATTCTAACATAGCCCCAGCCGAGCAACGCATTTCCTAATTGTTGGCAAATGCGTGTGTGTTTATAACACCTCACATGGTTTCATTTAGAAAAACTGTATTGTGTGGGGTTTTTTTTTAACATAAATATAGGTGATCCTGTTAATCAACACTTTACATAAGCATGGGTACTGTTCCTTCATTTTTATGCAAATCCTTTCCACAACCAGACAGGTGCATTGTCTGCTTTCTATTCATCATCAAGAAATCCAATAACTTGGCTGTGTACCTACATCTGGTTAGGGTTTGACCCAATATGTACTTGAATGTGGATTTCAAATACACGCAGGTGTTGAGCCTATCAGAACTACAAGCAATTGGAATCTCGTTCACGCCTCAAAGGCAACCAGTGATTTAAAAAAAAAAAAAAAAAAAAAAAAAAGATTATAATTTGGACTTTGATATCTTTTTTTGGTGGGGAGAGATGAAGAAGGGAATTTGTTTATTTAATTACTGGAGCACCACTAAAAACTAGCTTCTCTAGAATTCTGTTATGCTTTGAAATGCGACTTCATATAAACTGACATATAAAATGAAAGAATTGAATGAAATTTCAAAATCAAAGAAAAACCTACAGCCTATGTTTGGGTGCTGTATTTTTCACAGTGTTTGCCTCCAGAAGTGACCTTCTCAATGGAGCACAGAAGTCAGAAAAGAGCTAGACTCTGGGGACAAGACAACAAGCCATCCATAACAAATGGTAACATTGCAGCTCTGCTTCTCCTTCACCAGCACCCCCTCCCGACCCCTAGTGTGCTCGAAGGAGGACACGGATGCCACTACATATAGGCAGCTATTAATCAAAGAGCCCCTTTTGGATACTCACATGTTGAGAAGATTAAGGCCTATTTTTAGTTTTCAGGGGACAGAGCTGCTAACACATAAGGTCACAGTCAGCTGCTCTGTAGCAACGAAGATTTACATGCCCACAAGAGAGAGGAAGTAAAAAGCAAGAAAGAGCAAGATAGCTTTGAAAACTGTCTGTGGTCTCATGGCCATGCGAAGAGCTTTAAAAGCCTGGGAGAAAAGGGGGGGGGGAGGGGCCGCTAATATATCAATGACCAATTTATAATCTTGTAAATGTGCCCTTAATTTCTAAGGCAAATTTTGTTGGCAGCGTAGGGATTAGGAAGGAAGAAAACCCCTTTGTACCTACAGCAGACAGAGAGAAGGGATAAGAGGGAAAGGAAGTTCTAAAGGGAGTGTTGGCAAGGCATGGACTTAAAAACGACTGAAAAAGATGTACTGAGCTCATACGCAGCACTAGAAACGATGAAGGATGAGAGCATAACAAAGAGGAGAAACAAACAGATTTAACATATACTTTATTTGAAGGGGAAAAAGGGAGGGAGGAAGGAGAACATGAGATCTGTCGTTGTAGAACATCTTTCTTGTAGGCTAGACCAAGTATGCCACCTCTGGAATTGAGACGGAAGCCAGCTCCTTCCCCCTATGGCTGAATGGCACATAGCTAACATCTCTCTGAGGCCAAGGGAACATGGCAAGGCATGGTGAACCTAGGTGAGCGAAGAGCTTCCTTAATAAGGAAAGATTTCTAAATGATGAACAAAGTCCAATGAAACTCTCAGGGTAAAAACTACCTCCCAGACAATTGTTATGGATTAGAGGGTGACAGACCTGGACTAAAGCAGAGAAGAGAATCAACTGAACTTGATGGATATTTAATTTGCTTCATTGAAGGACTTCACCTGAGAGCTGTAGGAATGCACTAATTTAAACCCAGAAATCTGGGCGCCTGGGTGGCTCAGTGGTTAAGCCGCTGCCTTCGGCTCAGGTCATGGTCTCAGGGTCCTGGGATCGAGTCCCGCATCGGGCTCTCTGCTCAGCAGGGATCCTGCTTCCCTCTCTCTTTCTCTGCCTGCCTCTCCGACTACTTGTGATTTCTCTCTGTCAAATAAATAAATAAAAATCTTTAAAAAAAAAATAAAAACAAAATAAACCCAGAAATCTGTTGTAAGAGATAGAGATTATATCCGACCCATTGGTGCCCACTATAATGATTTCAAACCTTGAGTAGAATAAGGAAGGAAGGAAGAAGTTCAGTCCAGTGGCCTCCCGGGGTGAAGAATTCCACCTGCAAAATACACCTAGATCCTGCAAGTCCAAAAGACATTTGACTCACTCCATTTTATTTTCTTTTATCAACAGTGGTCCTGCCCATGGTTACCAAATGTGTTTCTTTGCTAGACATTTTCACAAGCCATCTTAAAATTTCTAAATGTTCTCTTCAACACTAGTTGGCCTGAGAGCATTAAAACACTTTTCAAAGTTGTCTAAATGGAACCTAGAGGGGTTCCAACTTGAGTAGAGTTGACTCTCTAGGTAGCATTCACAATACTTTCAAGTTATTTTATGTCTTATTCTAAGAAACATCATGGTTTGATGTGTCCATGCACTCAACAAAAAATTATGAAAAACCTACTGTTTTAATTATTTTCCCAGATGTTGGGATAAAAGAAGTATAGGGATGAATAAAAAGTGATTTCTACCCATGAAGAGCTTGGAACAGTTAGAGTTAAAATGTATCAGCTCCTAGTTTAATAGTTTATAGTGTTTGAATTAAAAAAAAAAAATCTCAGCATTATTTCTTTCCCTGACTTATCCTAGGGGTGAGCTAAATATTTAAGTGTATTATAAAAGATCATATTCTCTTTACTATTTTTTTCTTTCACCTGAGAATTCCCATCAGCATTGAAACTGGAAACATACTTTGTGGTTTCTCAAAATTTCACTGACTTAAGCATGTTAAAAAGAATACCCAAAAGGCAGATATGTTTTTCTTCTATGCTACTTCTCAACTCTTTCTTCCCCTCCTCCGACACAGGAAAAAAAAAAAAAATCTTATAACTCTAAAATGGTCTCCTGCTTGGATTAATTTTCTTCACCAAAACAGTGACCATTGTCAAATGCCGTGCATCTCCATGGAAACTGTTTCCTTGGCCATAGACAAAGGTCTGCCTATAATACAATGCCATGAGTGTGTCTGAGGTTGTAGACCCCGTGTTTAAAATCACAGTGCAAGGGTAGAGTGTAGATTTTATATTATTTCTGCCTGTCTGCTGCAGCTGGTAGGCCTTCATTCCAAAATAATATTTTTTCAAATGAAGTAGCAGAAAACAGCTTTACATTTTTGTTATCCCTTCCAGCACAAAATAAAAAATGCCTGTGCTGCCACTACCTGATTCAATCAAGTGGAGTACATTTGATACCCACAGGCTACAAGTGCTGGAAAAGCTGACTTGTATTTTAATTAATAATGTGCTACACTTTTTCAACAGCCAGGCCTTTGGCAATCTGATTTGCTTTGTTCATTATTTGCTGTAAACAATTTTCAAACAACATGTAGGCAACTCTATTTCTGAGTATTTCCTGCTAATTCATAACATTAACAAAAATGTAGAGATTTTTTTCTTACTTGTAAAAAAGAAAACTAATTAAACTTTAATCACAGCCAATAGAGAGATATTGATAAAGGAATATTGGGGTTCATATGTCCAAGAGATAAAGTTAAATACAAAAATACAACAAATATTATATATGTATATATTCTGCCAGTTCATTAAAATATAGGAAGAACCAGGATGAAGCATCAGTATCAGTTAACAATTTGGTAACATAAAATGGAAAAATTCCAGGTGTTATCTGGTATGGTGTTATCTGTGGCCCTCCTAAATTTAGATATTAGAGTCCTAAACCCCAATGTGACAGTATTTAAGATAACACCTTTACAGAAGTAATTAAAGTTAAATGAGGTCAAAAGGGCAGGGACCTGACTCAATAGAATTAGTATTCTTAAAAAAAGAGTCACAAGGAGGAATGCTTGGGGGGTGACTCAATCACTGAGCACCTACCATCAGCTCAGGTCATGATCCCAAGGTCCTGGGATTGAGCCCCACGTGGGGTTCCCCACTCTGCGGGAAGCCTGTTTCTCCCTCTCCCACTCCCCCGTTTGTGTTCCCTTTCTTGCTGTGCCTCTCTTTGTCCAATAAATAAGGAAAAAAATCTTTAACCAAAAAAAAAAAAAAAAAAAAGGAAGAGTCACAAGGAAACTCACTCTAATTAAGCCTTGTGCGGACATAGAAAGAAGGTAGATATCTGCAGGCCAGGAAGAGAGCTCTCACTAGAAACTGAATAGCCAACATCTTAATCTTGAACTTCTCAGCCTTTAGAACTGTGAGAAATAGGGGCGCCTGGGTGGCTCAGTCGCTAAGTGTCTGCCTTCAGCTCAGGTCATGATCATAGGGTCCTGGGATTGAGCCCTGCATCAGGCTCCCTCTCTACAGGAAGCCTGCTTCTCCCTCTCCCACTCCCCCTGCTGTGTTCACTCTCTTGCCGTGTCTCTCTCAGTCAACTAAATAAATAAAATATTTTAAAAAAAGGCAAAAAGAACTCTGAGAAATAAATTTCTATTGTTTAAGTCATCTAACATATGCTGTTTTGTTATGGCAGTCAGAGCTGACCAATTTATGTGGGAAAGAAGAATTGAAAGTGTTGAATCACACTTTTTATATTAAACGGAACATATGCTCCCTCCCCAAATAGAAGTAAATGATTAATCTTCATTTACACAGGACAGGACCTTCTGAGAATAGTATTGAAGTTTAGGAAAGAGGACTTGTTTTAGTCACGAAGACTAACTTTACAATAAGGGACATGTATGAACAGAATAATGATTTTCTTTCTCTGCATGGAATTTTCAGTCTTACAGTAACTCATCAGTTACTAAGGGAAGACATCTAAAGCTGTTCTATACCCAGCCAGTCAAACAATGTCACACCAGTCTAGCCCCATCCAAAAGAGAGTCTGATGGGGGAGAATTCCTCAGGACATCAATAGTGTACAGTCCCTGTACTCCAAAGAGAAGCACTTGGTATAACTTGAAACTCTTTTTTTTTTAATATTTAATTTTTTTTTTTTTTTTTTTTAAGAGAGTGAGCTCTAGAGAGCTCAGGGGGCTAGGGAGGTGCAGGGAGGAGCAGAGGGAGAGAGAGAATCTTAAGCTAGCTCCATGCCCAGCACAGATCCCAAGGGGAGGGCTGATCTCAAGGTCCTGAGATTATGACCTAATCCAAAATCAAGAGTTGGTTGCTTAACTGGCTGAGCCACCCAGGCATTCCAAATTGAACCTCTTTTAAGTCAATGAGTGTATTTCATGGCAACTCACATCAGCCTTAGAAAACAACCTACTTTGAGTAATATTCAAATATTCAGTTATTGCCTGGGGTTATAATCTATGCTGCTATGTCTGAAATTCCTAACACATGCCTTGGCAATTTAACCTTAGATTATTCATCTAAATTTGTATCTGGTCCTCACAGAGCAGAATAATACCTCAATTCTCCCATATTGGTATCACTAGAGTTAAGAACATTATTTTGCTTTAAAAAACAAACAAACAAACATTATTTTGCTTTGAACAGAGTTGTTAACATTGGGATTCTCAAATGACACCCTGGAATTCCAGTTGCTCAACCCATCTGCTGAGTTTAAAGGTATTCCCTTACTTCAAGTAACTGTGAGAATAGAATAATATTTACAAATTCCTGATAAACACTAATCTTTGGGATTCACTAAAGAAAAACTAGAATCCCTGCAATTTCTTGAGAATTCTCAAAGTTCTAAGTTTATTACTATATTTTTCATAAAAGTTTATGTAATAGTTATGAATAGCCATAACAATAAACACGAATCATTCACTGATAGGGTTGCATTTAAAGTTTTGGAGCTTTTCTGTTAAAAAAAGATACAATACCCTCAGATTGTGCGGGGGGTGGGGTGGGAGGTAGGGGGAACCAGGTGGTGGGTATTGGAGAGGGCACGGATTGCATGGAGCACTGGGTGTGGTGCAAAAACAATGAATACTGTTACGCTGAAAATAGATCTAAAAAATTAAAAAAAAAATACAATAATAAATGAATGTTTATTCTGATTTAGAACATATCTGATGATGAGCCATCTGATTTTATTTATATTTCTTAAGATACTTTCAACATTTTCCATATTTTACATGATATTATGAAAATCATAAATTGTTTAATAAATAAAAATTATTAAGTTTATGATTATTTACAAAGAACTGTAACCTATAGAGTATATTCAAACACTGGAAAATGCCAGTGAATATTATTGGGTGGTATTTGAACACAGCAACATTCTAATCTCCTAGCAAGATTAAAGGCACTAGACAGAATCAAATGTTGAAATTACCAATTTAAGGAATTATTTTGCTCCCCAAACTTGTTTATACTTGCAGCATCACTCATAAGATTTTTATGAAGTATACTATATGTATAAACTTATCAATATTTATTTCATTTGTAAAAATGATGAACCAGTAGCCAAAGAGGATCACAAACACATTTATAGCTACTCTATAACTAAGCAAGCCTGACTCATTAAAATTGTGACTACTTCTCTCCCCCTTGCTCTTGCCATGGTTCCAGGAAACACCAGCATTGCTCTTGGACTCCACATATCAGTACTTCTTACTGAGAAGTAAGAAGTTTTTAAAACCACTAAGGTTTTAATGTTGATTGTTTAACCTTAATTCCTGTAGAATTACTCTTTCTTGTTTTCCTGATTTCTAAACTTATTTTTTCTCAGGATTTGGGATTCAGAGAAACATGATTTTCCCAAGACATACGAGGAAAAATTTCAGCATATAACACTGAACCCAATCATCTCTTGGCAACTGGAAGTCACAATAGACACCAGCCGTCACAGCAGCCAATCCTGGACTTTGAGAATGTGGATAGTGAATTGATGTATACAGAGTATTTCCATGTTCAGAAGTCACTGATTTACACTCAGATAACAAACTCCTAATTTCAATGGAAAAAAAAAAAACCCTTTTATTTCAATATTACTTTAGCTAAATGACTAGAGGAGCAACTACTCATTAAATTTTAGTCGTTGCTCATTATTTATTTTAGAATGAAGAAATCAACAGATATTCATGGTACTATTTGCCCTGACATCTGGAAAGATGAAATTTGCAAGTTATTCACTAAATTTATCTCATTATAACAAATACAAATTATATTGCTCAGCTACTCAGAGAAATTTCACAACCTTCTGTAAGGTGAAATACAGAGATACATAGTAATTATTATAGAATTCCCATTGTTCCAAAGAAAAGCATTTGGCCTTTTTTAGTTTACAAAGCCAGCATAGACTCTGTAATCTCATCAACACCACTCTGGTCGTTGTTTAAATAATCCTTGAGTCATTTTCATGGTCTTTACCTGGCTGCTGAATACAAGAAATAAAGACCAATGAACTAGTCTGAGATAGACACAGCACTGTGGCGTCCGGTTCACAGGAGAAAAGGAAACATCTCCATCAGGATCTCTGCTCTCTGATTAATGAGGAGGCATTCATTACAACACAGGAACAGACAGCACCTTCACATACTGGGAACTTAATTTATTAGTTTAAGGGGCAGAGGTTAAGGAACATGAAAAAGAGGAAGGAAAGAAAAAAAGGACAAGAAAACAGCTAGAGCAAAACAGAGATGTAAAGTTACAAACATACCAGGCTTAACAATAATCATAATGACTCCTAGAATACACATGTATTTTAAATGCATATAAAACCCTTTAACTGATTAAATTAAAGATCCAAAATATTGGATCTTTATGATTCAGCTGGATGTGTTATTTTAAATGTACCCATGTCACTGCCATTTATCTATATACAAAATTGCTTATGTCGAAAGAACAAAAGAAAATGGGATCAGCCACCAAAAAAATGGAATTTTTTGGAAGACTTTGCCACTTAACTGCCTACAGAACTATTGTCTCCAAGCCATTCCTAGATAGGATGACTTGCTTTTGTATGACCCTTCCTTGGGTCTGGTTAGAAACCAGGACTGTCTGAATGCCAGACACCCAGCATAAGGCTGACGATAAAGCTGACTTCTGTTTCCATCACCTCTCTCATGGATGCAGCATTTCTCCAAGAAGGCTGGGACTTGGCCATATCTTCTTCCGGAATTTGTAGTTCAAAGTACAGTTATTCAAAGTCTCTTTCTTAGAAAGAAATGAATGCATTTCTTTGGGGGATTGCTGTATAAGCTATCACATCTCATCCGTGGAGTTTATTATCTCGGGAAGAGTGATGTGACGTCATTTTAAAGTACCACAGCTTTGTTAGGGGCTGGCTAACTCTTCACCAAACCTATTTTTTCTTCTTCCCCACAGCACACCCTTTTCTTGCTGTTGGGTGTAGCCACTAAACTAAATTCTAGTCAGTGACTTTTGAGTGGAAGTGACTGATCCTCCATGCTTTTTCTCTTTCTGTCAGCTCAGGAAGGGGATCTCAGCCATTTTGGATGCCATGCTTGAAGAAGACAAAACCACAAGATGAAAGGAGTCTGGCTTCTTGAATAACCACTTAGAGGAAAGGCATCCACCAATCCAGAGCACCAGTTTTGGATTACATGAGACCAAAATATAAATTTCTATTGGATGTGTGCTACTATGCATTTGTCACTGTTGATAAAATAGCTAATGCCACCTTAACTATTGCAATAGTTCTCATTATGCAAAGCCATACCTTATCATTCAGTGTTCTGAGACTTCATACCTTCTGTAAGGCCAAAATGAATTTGCACTCAAACAGAAACATGCTACTCATGCATCTTCAGATAATCACTTCTCATAATTAACTTAGAAAACTGGGATTCCTTATTGCTCACCACCGTATTTCCTGGATCCCCTCTGCCTTATTTCTCTAGTTAAGTTACTGGCCTTGGGTTTATTTTTTGATCTTTCACAGTTTGTGAGGCACAGTCGGTGCTAGTTGATAGCAGTAGAAAGAAGGGATTGAAATCCTGAGTATTATTTGAGTGCAGTGACATCAGAAGGTAATTCAGTCCCAAATAAGCATAGTATGGATACTTATTTCCTTAGAATCAAACAAAATCCTTTGATTTAAAAGCAAATGGCATATGACTAATTGGAAGTTTGTTAAAGCATCATCAAACCATTTTAAGTGATGGCTGATACCTGAGGAAGGGAACTAAGATTATTCTGTGATACTGAGGGAGCCCACACTTTGCAAGAAAAATGTACAATTTTAAAGTGATCATCCCAAACTGCCAAGTAGTGGAGTATAATCAACTAATCTCGATTATTTATCCTGTCATTAAGTGTTCTGTTTAAAAAGAAAGAGAAATGCTAAGGAAACGGCTTTCCCCTCCGCAGAAGGATATCTGTAAGTCACATATGTTATAATACATTTGCATCCTTAAACAAATAGAACTCGGACAAACAAATTAAAAATGATTACTTATGCCCTAAGAAGCCATGGTACCCTGCAGTGCCAGCGAAAGGTCAAGCATCGCCTCTAACTGTGCCGCGTCTACCCTGACCCAAAGCACCATTGATAATGACCCCTGGGCTGGAGGACTGGAAGACTTCATCATTTGACATACAAGCAGCCCAGGGCATTCAGAGCTGGCATTTTCCTTTGTGAGATGTACACAAACAATATGCATTTTAAACAATTCGAAGCCCCAGCGCCTAAAATAGACCTGGCACCACGCTCTTCCTCGGGAGCGGCTTCTCACCCTCTCAGCTCGCACGCAGAGGCACATGCCGGGGAACGTGGAGCTGGCGGAGGCAGCTGGAACTGGAAGCCGCACGTACTCCTGGCATTTCCCCCACATTTCAAGGCGCGCCTGTCATCTGTATCATCGGAAACTTAATTACAGGGGAATGTAACTCCAGCCTCTTTGGGGAGGAATTTTTACGCATTGTTCAGAGAAGGAGAACTCTCTACTGAGAAGACTTCACCCCTCTCCTAAGTGACACCTGAATTGAAGGCATTTGCCTCAAGTATCTTGGTTGCTGTGTTCCTTTAAGTCGTACCACGCTGTCTTTGGGAACAGAAACACAGAATATCAATAGAGTTATTTCGAAGATCATTGAGAGTCACCCGAGGCCCCTGGAGAGAGCTTTCTACTAATACATCTAAGGCAGAGAAAAAAACAGTACATGCAGAATCTGCGTTTTCTAACGCTAGACAGGCTGTAAGAAATGACCATCCTTCGGAGGAAGGAATCCTAAAAGCTAAGAAAAATGACTCTCAGCTTGTCAGTTGGAAAATTATGTTTTAAAGAAGCATCATTTCCCTTTTAATGTATAAGGAAAATGAAGTGATCCTTTGCTTAACGTGCAGGTTTCGTCTTCTTGTAATCAGAACTTCCAAAACACGGACCTGCCATCTTCTAGATGGTCAGTGGGAAGCCTCGCTCCTTCAGCTCCTGTCTTTAGCGGGGTTGCACGTGGTCTGTGACGCCGTCCTTCCATCCCTAAAATAGGGTTTGCTTGCCTGCTGCCCAGCATGCTGACACCCCAGAACTCGCTCCCGAGTCCAAATGAGAAGCCATGAATCAGCTTCAGCGATGAGGCCATTTGGCAGGAAATCACTATCAGCAGTCGTTGGTCCAACCGTTTATTCATTTAAGGAACCTTTTCAGAGCCTGGTGCTAAATTTGGTAGGGGGTTCTCTAGGGAAAAAGAGCCTGCCAGGTGTGTGCGCAGATTGCCCGCGCAGGTGGTGTGGCACGTGCTATCGAAAGATTCACCCCGGGGTTATCCGTCACAGGTATTTGATTTTTTTTCCTACTTAATATTTTTCATAATTTATTTCATCCATTGAAGGGTTTAATCTTAATAAAAAGAGGGGGAAACAAGCAAAATAAAACACAAAAAAGCTTAGTACCATGAAATGTGATATCTTTCCTATTTTTTCCATTGCTTAACACCAAGAAAATGAAACCTTTCTCTTACCGTGTGTTGTGTTTTAATAAACTGTACATTAGTTTCATTCAACTGCTCCAGCCCCTGGCTATCCACTTTTCCGTATATTAGTTTTAAATACACATTGTTTGCAATAACACTGTAGCAGGAGCTGTGCCTCAAGTGAAGAAATGGTTAGGATTGCTTTACATTTGCAGTCCCATTGAAAACATTTATTCAATCAAAGGGAAAAATAAATGTGGTCCCTCAGCTCTGTCAAGTATAAACTGTTATTGATCCCCTAAATGAAATTTGTTCATGCTGATCGATCAAACACATTATCTTTTTTTCCAGTCTATTACCAGCAATTGGAAACTCTCAAGCGTCAATAGTTGCTTGACCACATACAGCTGTAAATTTAGATGATTGCTTTCAAACCTGAATTATGTTCCCCCATCCATCTCTCCCAAAAGTGATGTGGACATTCAGATGATTTCTCTCTGAGCTGATGGTTAAAAAAGTAATTGAATAACATGTTGACAATAATCGGTGTCTCTCCCACTAAGCTACTTGGCAGAGAAGAGTGAAGCTATTGAACATGCTTTAGTGACAGCAGACTCAAACGCCCCTTTTCCTTCTCCAGGTCTCCTTCCACTGGGGGCCATCTCAACTTCCTTAAACATCGTTAACCACATCTGACATAGAATCATTTGTTATTGAACTTTCCTCCTTACAAGTTCAGTTAGCATTGGTTGGCTTCTGACTTCTTACACTGCTCAAGTTTCATTGTGTCTTATGTAACAAACTAATCCTCTAGGAGTACAACGTCTCCATAGAACCCCCAATGTTCCTATCACAGATGGATTTCAGGGGGTTTTCAAGTTCCCCTAGGTCTCAAAAAGCGAGTCTGACTAGGTAAAGCAATGGATTCCATTTATTCATTGATTTTTTTCATCCAGCAAGCTTGCCAGCCATTTATTTGTTCATTCTAGTCTCAGGGTTCTGTCTTCTGTTCCTTAGGCACCACTGTCAAGGACCCAGTATATCATAACATTATCACACTTCAAGTCAAGCTGTATTTCCTGGACACTTAGTGAACTACAGTACAATAAGTTAATTACATGGGCGTTGGGCCTGGCCATACCAACACTATGTACTTGGTTCTAGAATCATAACACAAGTCTAACAAATCCCAGATTAAATACAAATTTAGATTGTCTAATTAAAAATATAAATCATTACAGACAATCAGAAAACCATAGCAATTGTTTGAAATAAGAAAGTGATTTCACTCCTATTTCAGTACACAGAGAGATTTCTGTTGTCCTTTTACTGTCTCTCAACAAGGATGATCTTAGATTTTATGAAAAAAAAATCATTGCTAATGAAAATTTGATCAGGGAACGGGTACATGGGTTGGGTTGGTTCAAGTACTGTGGTGCCTCCACCCCCCCATTCCAATTTTACTATTCAACAAAGCAAATATTCTGCTTCTGGGTTAAACTATAAAACCAGCTTTTCACTACTAGTTTCAATTGTCAACTCTCTAGAATTCAAGTTACATCTTCAAAAAGCACTTAATTTAGGGCTGATTTTTTTAAAAGTAACTTTCACCTCTTAGTTGCCATCATTGGGGACCTACTTTTTACTGCTGTCAATATCATATATGTTTGTCTTCTATCTTGCTGATGGGTAATAATTTCCCAAGTAAGCCTAGAGAGCAGTGATTCTTTATTAAAACTAATAAAGGAGGAAATCATAGGGTTTTAAAAATTGCTCTGGAAATTACTACTGACAAGTCTGTCTCGAATTCCTAAGCAAAAAAGAAACAGTGAGGAGTTAACATGACTAGTCACCACAGTAGGATAGTGGCTTTTCTGCCTTGCATTACACTTGTGCCTTATACAAGTAAGTTTTAGCATGTGCCATTCTACTATTGTCTAAAGTTCCATTTTCATTATGAACGTAATTAAGGTGATCATCTTTTGAAGTAGGAGAAAATATAAAATGTATCAACTTATAAAACCACATTTCAATGATGTTTACTAATTATAAATCTTACTACTCCTGATAATATGGTAAGCAGTAAGTAATACATAACAGGGTTCAAACAGGAAAGAAATCAATGTATAAGAAAAATCATTATTGAATGATAGAGACCAGTAAAAGAGTATATGAACTAGATTAGAAACCCAAAGTGATACTAGAAATAACTGTATTAGAGATCCATATCCTTCTTTCACCAACTTAATTCACCTTTGTATTTTTCTTCTGTCTTCCATTTGGGGCAGTCTCAGCTGGTGGACAAGACATAGTTGCTGGAGAGAGGTCTTTGATATCTGTCAGAATATCTGTTTGATATCTGTCAGAATCCCAAGGTCGTTGTTCCTTCCAATTTCTAGTGAATTCAACAAAAATAAATTCTAAAGTATCTCTATTAAATCAATTACCAGTCAAGAAATATTTTTGGAATGAATTCCCACAACATAATGAAATGACATAAAGCTTCATGTTTCCTGGTAATGATGATAGAAGCATTTGATGTGACATAATAGTTTACTTTTAGAAATGGCACTATTCACAACACAATGTGAATAGGGCACTTGAAAATTAATATTACAAATAGTACTGAGGTTTCTATAGTGTTAAAAAATACACATTTCAGAAAGTCAAACATAATTCTCATATTCACCTCATAAGAGAATTAGTGCAATTGAAAGTCCAAATTAGTTGGAGGTGATTTTCATGCTGTATTACTGGATGTGGAAAAAAATTCTTGATTCCTCAATTTATTCAGTCTTCTCCCTATGTACTTAATATAACCAATTAATTCTGGTTTATGGTTATATGGTTAGGAATTCTAAAAACAATGACCAAAACCAAGAAAATTATTCAGAAAGTCAATATGATGAGCCTATGTATAGTTCATTCTACCATAAGGAGATGTTAGATAGTAATATTCACAAAAACTTTTGTTTGATCATGAACTATTTTAACTTGAACCATAACTGTACAAACTTAATTATTAAAAATTTTCCATTTAACTATATATAGGAAGCTGCTGTTCACCATTGATTGTCATATCTAAATGGTTTTGTCATGGACACAAAAGAATGCAAATATATGTTATGTTGGAATATGTTGAATATCTGTGGCAAACTGCCTTTGCATGGCAGCACAGGGTGTAGGATTAATGCAGGAGTTCTGTCACATTTGTTTAAGCAATAAACAATGATTCCTTTAAAATTAAAGAAAAAATATGTTCAGACAAATATTAGAATTAAAATTATTGTGAATCATTTTGTGTTTAAATCAACATCAGATTATCCATCTTGGATTCATCATATTTTTTAATTTTTTTTTTATTTTTTAATTAACATGTAATGTATTATTAGCCCCAGGGGTACAGGTCTGTGAATTGCCAGGTTTACGCACTTCACAGCACTCACCATAGCACATACCTTCCCCATTGTCCATAAGCCCACCACCCTCTCCCTACCCCGCTCCCCCCCCAACCCTCAGTTTGTTTTGTGAAATTGGTTTGTCTCCCTCCCAACACCTCCACCCACATTTATTCTCAACTTCCTCATATCAGGGAGATCTTATGATAATTGTCTTTCTCTGATTGACTTATTTCACTAAGCATAATACCCTCTAGTTCTATCCATGTTGTCCCAAATGGCAAGATTTCATTTCTTTTGATGGCTGCATAGTATTCCATTGTGTGTGTATGTGTGTGTGTGTGTGTGTATCACCTCTTCTTTATCCATTCATCTGTTGATGGACATCTAGGTTCTTTCCATAGTTTGGCTATTGTGAACATTGCCTCTATAAACATTCAGGTGCACGTGCCTCTCTGGATCACTACATTTGTATCTTTAGGGTAAATACCCAGTAGTGCAATTGCTGGGTTGTAGGGTAGCTCTATTTTCAACTTTTTGAGGAATCTCCATGCTGTTTTCCAGAGTGGTTGCACCAGCTTGCATTCCCACCAACAGTGTAGGAGAGTTCCCCTTTCTCCACATCCTCACCAGCATCTGTCATTTCCTGACTTGTTAATTTTAGCCATTCTGACTGGTGTGAGGTGGTATCTCATTGTGGTTTTGATTTGTATTTCTCTGATGCTGAGTGATGTGGAGCACTTTTTCATGTGTCTGTTGGCCATCTGGATGTCTTCTTTGCAAAAATGTCTGTTCATGTCCTCTGCTCATTTCTTGATTAAGACAACTATCATATGATCTCCCTGATATGAGGGAGTGGGGATGCAACATGGGGCTTAAGTGGGTAGGAGAAGAATAAATGAAACAAGATGGGATTGGGAGGATTATTTATTCTTTGGGTGTTGAATTTGATAAGATCGTTATAGATTTTGGACTCTAGTCCTTTATCTGATATGTCATTTGCAAATATCTTCATCCATTCTGTCAGTTGTCTTTTGGTTTTGTTAACTGTTTCCTTTGCTGTGCAAAAGCTTTTGATCTTGATGAAGTCCCAATAGTTCATTTTTGCCCTTGCTTCCCTTGCCTTTGGCAATGTTTCTAGGAAGAAGTTGCTGCAGCTAAGATTGAAGAGATTGCTGCCTGTGTTCTCCTCAGGGATTTTTTTTTTAAGATTTATTTATTTTTTTATCTGACAGAGAGAGAGATCACAAGTAGGCAGAGAGGCAGGCAGACAGAGAGAGGAGGAAGCAGGCTCCCTGCTGAGCAGAGAGCCTGATGCGGGACTCGATCCCAGGACCCTAAGATCATGACCTGAACCGAAGGCAGCGGCTTAACCCACTGAGCCACCCAGGCGCCCGTCCTCAAGGATTTTGATGGATTCCTTTCTCACGCTGAGGTCCTTCATCTATTTTGAGTCCATTTTCATGTGTGGTGTGAGGAAATGGTCCAGTTTCATTTTTTTGCATGTGGCTGTCCAATTTTCCCAGCACCACTTTTTGAAAAGACTGTCGTTTCCCATTAGACATTCTTTCCTGCTTTGTCGAAGATTAGTTGACCATAGAGTTGAGGGTCTATTTCTGGGCTTTCTATTCTGTTCCATTGGTCTGTGTAACTGTTTTTGTGCCAGTACCATATTGTCTTGATGATGACAGCTTTGTAATAGAGCTTGAAGTCCGGAATTGTGATGCCACCTGCTTTGGCTTTCTTTTTCAGCATTCCTCTGGCTATTCAACGTCTTTTCTGGTTCCATATAAATTTTAGGATTATTTGTTCCATTTCTTTGAAAAAAAATTTCTTTCATGAGTACTTTATAGTTTTCTGAGTACAGATTCTTTGCCTCTTTGGTTACATTTATTCATACGTATCTTATGGTTTGGGGTGCAATTGTAAATGGGATCAACTCCTTAATTTCTTTTTCTTCTGTCTTGCTATTGGTGTATAGAAATGTAACTGATTTCTGTGCATTGATTTATATCCTGACACTTTATTGAATTCCTATACAAGTTCTAGCAGATTTGGAGTGGAGTCTTTTGGGTTTTCCACATATCATCTACAAAGAGTGAGAGTTTGACTTCTTCTTTGCCAATTTTGATGCCTTTAATTTCTTTTTGTTGTCTGATTGCTGAGGTTAGGACTTTTAGTACTATGTTGAATAGCAGTGGTGATAATGGACATCCCTGCCATGTTCCTGACCTTAGCAGAAAAGCTCTCAGTTTTTCTTCATTGAGAGTGATATTCTCTGTGGGTTTTTCATAGTGGCTTTGAGGAATTCATCATATTTTTTAAATGCTCAACAAGCACAAATAATGCTTACTGAGGCACCATTGGTTTTATATTTACCAATTATTGCCATCTCCATAGCAATCCTATATGGAATAACTTGTCTTGAGTCATAAGATTTCTTAATGTTAAAGCCAAGATTTGAATTTTAAAAAATTTGTTTCAGAAGCCACTTCCTCTACCTTACTTTTCTTCTCAAATAAAACAACAACAATAAGAAATCTTAGATATCAGGTTTCTGCTTATCAAAGGAGAAATGAGAAAAACATTTTTATCAAGTAAAAGGAAAAATGAAATTCCTATTTTGTCACTTTGAGAAGACTAATTATCTCCCCAAACAATTGTACTTATCTTTCTAAGTGAGTTGACATGACATGTTCTAAGAACGTGGCAAATTTATTCTTCTCTCACATTTGGATCATCTAATTTTACTCTGATAAGAAATTCAATGATACAAATTCAGTACTAGAAGCATCCTTAGGACCAATGGGCCATCCAGGGATCTTGATATCCATTTATTGCTCAGAGAATGACTTCTAGCACTGTCCAATAGGTTGAGCAATATTTCTAAGACTATGGGTAGCTGGAGAGCATGGATAGTATTATGCTCATTTATGTCTCTGCAGGGACAAGTCCAGTACTTGGTCAATGTCTTTGATGCCATGTGGGAGACACTATAGTGGTTTGGAGGTTAATCTTGAGGATTTGATGTAATAACAATGATACTAAGCTAGGGACCTTAAAATTCCCAAATTCTGTAGAATTGTTTCTAAGAAACAATATCCAAATCAGAAAAAAAATGTTACTATACATAATACCTGGAAGCCCCTTAGGAACCCCTGGCAAACTCTCTTCTTCCTGTAGGAGCTATTGATTATTACCAAATTGTAACACATGACTTTGACTTGAAACAAAAAGACTTCCAAAAAAATTCTTCTGCTTCCTCCTCTTATGTGCATCCTGCACACATAATCAGGGCTTCTTCTCACTTGATCTCTCCTGTTTCGAATTTTCTCCTCACCTCCCAGCAACTGTACTTGCTCCTAATTCTATCCCGTGGATCTATGGGAAGGAAGACTGTGTTTTTCAATTGGAGTTTTGGCTCTTCCAAATAATGCCAATTTTACCCTGCTCCTCAGTCTGAAGTCTATTTAAAAAATTAAAAAAAAAAAAGAAAGAAATTTACCCCATGCTACCCTTATTCTAATTGTTCTTCAGAATTTGCCTGTTCATTTTCAAAATCTCTGCAGTTCACTGTGTGTGTATGTGTGTGCATATATACGTTTGTCAGAGTTCATAACTGTCATCTCATCTGTAGGTATATTAGATGTAGGAGTTTATTCAACCACGCCATGATTGGAAGTCCTAGTTAAATTACAAATAATGAAAATAAATAAATAAATTAAAATGCCTGCTAGATATTCTCTATCTACATATATGATAACCAAAACTACCAGGAAATGGATAATAGTTGAATGAAAGGTATAAGCAATAATCCCTAGTGGAGCTCAAATTAAGATTAACTAATTTTAGTGCTTTAATCAACAAGAGTTATATAACTTCTTTTTTTAAAAAATGTTCTATTTATCTGTTTGAGAGAGAGAGTACAAGTAAGGGGCAGAGAGAGAGGGAAAAGCAGACCCCCTGAAGACTCCCCACTGAGCCCAACACAGGGCTAGATCCTAGGACCCTGAGACAATAACCTGAGCAGAGGGCAGATGCTGAATGAACCACCAGGTGCCCCCTATATAATTTTGTAATTTCCTATAAATATTAGTAGACTGATCACCTGTAGATTTCTTGGCAAGAGATGCATTCCTATCTACCACCGTCTATCCATATCTATCATAATGCAAGGTACGTAATTTTTTTAAAAAAATATCTGTTGGGGCACCTGGGTGGCTCAGTGGGTTAAAGTCTCTGCTTTCAGTTCAGGTCAGGATGCCAGGGTCCTGGCATTGAGCCCTGCCTTGGGCTCTCTACTCAGCAGGGAGCCTGCTTCCCCTCCTTCTCTCTGCCTGCCTCTCTGCCTACTTGTGATCTTTGTCTGTCAAATAAATAAATAAATATCTTTTTAAAAAATAGAAAAAAAAAATTGTTGAATAAGTGAGGAAAATGACTAACAACTATTATAAAATTTCCAAACAAGGGATGTCTCCTGGGTGGCTCAGTCGGTTAAGCCGCTGCCTTCAGCTCAGGTCATGATCCCAGCATCCTGGGATTTAGTCCCACATTGGGCTCCTTGATCAGTGGGGAGCCTGCTTCTCTCTCCGCGTCTGCCTGTCATTTTGCCTGCTTGTGCTCTGTCCCTCTGACAAATAAATAAATAAAATCTTAAAAAAAAAAAGTTTTGAACAAGGTAATAATGAAAATAAAAGACATATCTCATTATTAAATCTCAATTGTGTGCACATAAATAAATCATACAATAAAATTCATACTTCATTTTGGATCTCTAGAAAAGAAAAAGAAAATTTACCACCCAAAGAAAGTTGAAAAAGCAGAAGGTTACAGAATAACCCTGGTGAAAATAAGGTGAAGGTAGCAGTAGGATCTCTTAAAGAAGTTGAATTAAAAAGACAGAGACCTATACCCTCCTGAGAGAAGGAAAAGAGAAACTAATTGGCTGATAATTTGAAGATATCTAACTTGGTAAGAATGAAGGAAAAGGGCAGCTGAAACCTGCAGAGCTCTGTTCTTGACCCTGGGCACTTTTAATGTCCTAGAGAGGGCTCCCCACTCCCACGCTGTTGTTTTGGATAATAAAAGGCCTCTATGTGGTGGATATGAGTCATATCTTTTAGAGGAAGTAAAGTTTCAGGCAGCAATCAGGCTTCAGTCGGCTCAGCAAGCATCCCAGGCCACATGTGCAAGGATTTGGAGAGAAATTATCCAAGTCCCATCTAGAATAAAAGTCCATCTTCTCTCACTTTTTAAGTCATGTCAAAGCAATGAAGCAGCTGCAGTGTCATCTGTGCTTTGGGTTATAAAACCAAAGTCAGACACCAGAAAAGGAGGGGAAAGTTTCAGCAGACACAGTTAGGATCCAGTGGTGACTGAACACAGATTGGTTGCAGAGGTGGAGGAAAGTTGTAATCCCTACAAGCAAATTTTGAAATCCTTGGCACAATGACCATAATGGAAAACTTACCAGAAACACCCCAAAGAGAAACTATGGTCCTCCCGCATGAAAGTTAAGAAAAAAATCCCAGACTTGCTAAAGCCAGGATGTTAGCATTAAGTACTGACCAGAGGCACTATCTTCCCAGAAGGATAACTGGATAACTCACTAGAGTGAGTCTGGCCAACTCACTTCCTCTTGCTAAGTACAAGATTTTTCTCTGAAAATGAGGAGGCCCAAGAAGCGATCCATAAATCATTTCAAGCTATGAAAAATTCATATTCTAAAAAATAATGGAGAAATGAAAGACACAAGTGGAATACTGTCCTTCTACTCCTCTATATGTTACAGCAAAATATAGTAAGTACTGATTTTAAGACATTTGATATCAGGCAATGTGGAAAGTGATCTTCATGAGATGGGAAACACAAAAAGTAAGCCTGGTCATTCTTCCAGCTTATAGTTTTAAGAGAGTTTGAGAGAAAATTTTAGAGCTCTAGAGAACTTCAGTGGATTTCCCACAAGCATGCAACAAAGTATTACACCCAATATGAGAATTTATACCCAATATGAAGGAAAAAATAACTAGGAGAAATAATATTCACCCTAGGCCACAAAGATTACCCTTTCAACCAGCCTCATGTTAGAAAATCTCGTAATGCATTTTTAGTAGCATTTAGGGCACTTAGTAGAATACTCAGACAAGTCTCATTTCTATACTAGGGTAAAATTAGTCCTAGATTAATATTGCTCTAGTCATGCCAAACGTATCTTAAAAAGCAAGATCTAAAAACATCAAACAATTTCTAAATAATTACCTTGTCCCTGAACAAAGTTCAAGAATATTAATAACAACATAAACATACCTATCATAAAGAAAGTAAAATTCATAATCTCAGACATCCAATGAGAAATTACCAAGAATGCAGAGAAGCAGGAAATATAACCTATAATGAGAATCATCAATCAAAATAGACCCAGAATTGGCACACATGTTAGAATTGGCAGAAAAGGTTGGGAAAATAATTATTATAGCCATATCTCTTATATTTAGAAAATGTAGAGAAAATGCTAAATGTGTTAAACACGTTATATGAAATGAATACCCAAATTAAATTTTAGAGATAAAAGATTAGACATTATGGAAGAGAAGATTTGTGAGTTTGAAAATATATAAATAAAAACTATCCAAAATAAAACACAAAGGAAACACACACACACACACACACACACGTAAACAGAGTGTCAGTAGGCAGTAAGATCTTGATCAACTTTACAAAGTCAAACATGTAATTGGAATATCTTTAAAAAAGGGTGAGGCAGATATTTGCAAACGACATATCAGATAAAGGACTAGTGTCCAGAGTCTATAAAGAACTTAGCAAACTCAACACCCAAAGAACAAATAATCCAATCAAGAAATGGGCAGAGGACATGAACAGACATTTCTGCAAAGAAGACATCCAGATGGCCAACAGACACATGAAAAAGTGCTCCATATCACTCGGCATCAGGGAAATACAAATCAAAACCACAATGAGATATCACCTCACACCAGTCAGAATGGCTAAAATCAACTAGTCAGGAAATGACAGATGCTGGCGAGGATGCGGAGAAAGGGGAACCCTCCTACATTGTAGGTGGGAATGCAAGCTGGTGCAGCCACTCTGGAAAACAGCATGGAGGTTCCTCAGAATGTTGAAAATAGAGCTACCCTACAACCCAGCAATTGCACTACTGGGTATTTACCCTAAAGATACAAATGTAGTGATCCAAAGGGGCACATGCACCCGAATGTTTATAGCAGCAATGTCCACAATAGCCAAACTATGGAAAGAACCTAGATGTCCATCAACAGATGAATGGATCAAGAAGATGTGGTATATATACACAATGGAATACTATGCAGCCATCAAAAGAAATGAAATCTTGCCATTTGCGACAAAATGGATGGAACTAGAGCGAATCATGCTTAGCGAAATAAGTCAAGCAGAGAAAGACAACTATCATATGATCTCCCTGATATGAGGAAGTGGTGATGCAACATGGGGGCTTAAGTGGGTAGGAGAAGAATAAATGAAACAAGATGGGATTGGGAGGGAGACAAACCATAAGTGACTCTTAATCTCACAAAACAAACTGAGGTTTGCTGGGGGGAGGGGGTTTGGGAGAAGAGGGTGGGATTATGGACATTGGGGAGGGTATGTGCTTTGGTGAGTGCTGTGAAGTGTGTAAACCTGGTGATTCACAGACCTGTAACCCTGGGGATAAAAATATATGTTTATAAAAAATAAAAAATTAAAAAAAAAAAAAAGGGTGAGGCAGTCAGGTCCAAGAAACAAAGAGTAACGGCTTAATTTTTTCTAAGTTTAATATAAACCTTAGATTCAAAAAGCTCAACAAATCTATGCTTAAAAAACATGAATAAAACTACACAAAGTATATTGTAAGCATAATGTCTAGTGACCAGTGATAAAGAAAATCATGAGCAGTCTGAGGGAAGAGAAATGTTATATACAAAAGAACAAGACAGTTCTTGTTAGAAACTTTACAAGTGAGAAGACAGAGGAACAATACCTCTGAAGTACCCAAATTCTATACTCAATGTAAACATCTTGCAAACAAAGCCTCTTCCAGACATACAGAAGTTGAAATGATTTATCACCAGCAAATTTGTTTTATGGAAAACATTAAAGAAACCCTTCTGTGAGAAAAAAAAAATACCAGTTGAAAATACAGATCTTCATGAAGAAATAAAGATTGTGATAGATGGCAACTACATGAAAAAATAAGAATTTTTTCTTATTATTTAAATCTTTTAAAAAGACAATTGAGTACTTTCACAAAAATAATAATAATTCAATATGAACTTATAATATATTTACAAGTGAGATGTACGACAGAACTATGAATGTCAAGAGTGAAGAAGTTGGGCACCTGAGTGGCTCAGTTGGTTAAGCATCTGCCCTCAGCTCAGGTCATGTTCTCAGGATGGTGGGATGGAGTCCCACATCCATCTCCCTGCTCAGCAGGGTGTCTGCTTCTCCCTCTGCCCCTGAATCTGCTTGTGTACTCTCTCTCTCTCTCTCTGTATTTCTCTCTCTCTCAAATAAATAAAAATAAAATATTTTTTTTTTAAAAAGTGAAGAAGTGTTAAGTTCATTGTTTTAGTTTCTTATCATAAACATAAAGGTTGTTGTCTTTCAAAGGTAGACAGTGATAACTTTTTAAAAAGATTTTGTTTATTTATTCATAACAGACAGGAAGAGAAAAAGAGAGAGAGAGAGAGAGAGGCAGAAGCAGAGGGAGTAGCAGGCTTCCCCCTGAGCAGGGAGCCCAATGTGGGATTCAATCCCAGGATCCTGGGATCATGACCTGAGCCAAAGGCAGACGCTTAAACATCTGAGCCAACCAGGCACCCTACACTGTGATGATTTAAAATGTATACTATAAACCCCAAAGCAATCACTAAAACAACAAAAGTCACTAAACAGATAAAGAGATAAAATAGAATTATAAAAAGTACTTAATTAACCCAGAAAATGTTCTTAAAAAAAGAAAATGAGGAGCAAAGAATAGAAAACACACAGCAAGATGGTAGATTTCAACCTAACCATATAAATAAACACATTGCAACAAATGATCTTAGCACTCAGTTAAAAGATAAAGGTTGTCAGATGAAATCCAAAAGCAAGATTCAACTCTATGTCACCTTCAAGAAAGACACTGAAATAGAAAGATAAAGATCTGTTAAAATTTGAATATGAAAAGATATACCATAGTAACATTAGTCAAATAAAACTAGAATTGGTATATAATATCAGACAAAGTAAATTTCATAAGAAAGAATAATACCATGGATTTTTTAAAAAGTTGTTTACTAATTAAAAATGTGAGGCTTTATCAGAAAAACATAACATTTCAGTACATGTCAATAGAGCTTCAAAATACGTGAAACACAATAGAAGTTCAAGAAATGGACATATCCACAATTACAATCAAATACTGTAATGATTAAGCAGAAATAAGTAAAAAGATAGAAGACATTAAAAAAAACTATCAATTTGTCTTAAAACTGACATTTCTGGAACTCTCCAAGCAACTCTACAAGTTAGCCCATTTTTTTTCAAATAACTAATAACCGATAATAATCGAATAACTAGTAACCAAGATCAGCCATACTATAAGCCATAATAAAACTACCAATAAATTTGAAAAGACTCAAGTACCCGAAATGTGTTTTCTGACCATAATGAAACTAAATTCAAAATTAACAGCAGAAATATTTTTGGAAAAGCCCAAGGAATTTGGAAAATAAATAATACACTTCTAAAAGTGCATGGGTTAAAAAAAAAAAAAGTTTAAAAAAGGATTTAGAAGGTATTGTAAACTGAATGAACATACAAACAACATATCAAAATTTGCCAGATTCCACTAGTCAGTAATTAGAAATTTCATAGAACAGATCATCTATAATAGAAAAAAGTAAGTCAATGGCCTCAGGATCAGCTTTAAGGCAATAGAAAAAGAAGAGCACATTAAACCCAAAGTAACTGAAATAATAAATACCAGAGCAGAAATAAATAGAATAAACAAAATAAAAAATAAACAAGTGGAACTACATCAAACTAAGCTTCTGCACAGCTAAAGAAACAATCAATAAAATGAAACAGCAACCTATGCACTGGGAGAAAATATTTGCAAATCATATATGTGAAAGTTAAATATCTAAAATATATAAGGAACTCATACCCAGCAACATTTAGGGAAATGTAAATTAAAACAAAATGAGATACTACTACACACCTATTGGAATGGCTAAAATATAAAATACTGACAGTTCTAAAGTCTAATGAGCAACTAGATCTCACACACATTATGAAATGCAAAAAGGTGCAGCCATTCTGGAAAAAGTGTTTGGCACTTTCTGTAAGTGTATTTTAAACATACATTTACTATAAGAACAAGACGTTCTCTTTCTAAGTATTTTTTCCTAAAGAAACTTAAGTTCCCGTGAAACTCTGTACATAAAATTATTCATAATTACCCCTAACTAGAAACAACTCAAATATCATGCAACAAACAATAAACAAACTATGGTGTATCCATATAATGGAACAGAACCGGCAACAAAAAAAGAAACAAACTACTGATTCAACACGTGGATTAATCTCCAAGGCATTACCCTGAATGAGAGAATCCAGTCTCAAAATGCTCCCCCATATAAAACAATTTATATGACAATTTTGAGAAGACAAAACTATAGAATGGAGAACAGAATAAAGGTTGGGAGGAGGCAGAATATTGCCGACACCAGGGTGCCACCAGACGGAGTTTTTGCCTTCATGGAGCTTCTTTATATGTTAATTGTGGTAGTGGTTACATGAAATCATGCACGTGGCAACATTTCATAGAACTCTGCACCAAAAAGTCAATTTTGTTGCATATTAATTTTAAAAGTAGAATAACATATTTGGAAACAGAACATAAACTTTGACATGATGAAAACAAAAGCTCAATGAAATGGACAAAAGGTATGAACAGATATAAGGTTGGCAAATAGGAACATGAAAGGATACTCGATAGTCTTAGGCCTCGGGAAACTATAAATTAAAATCACAATGATATACACTCCATGCCTGTTAGAAAGACTGAAGTTAAAACATCTGACAATACCAAGTGCTGGTGATGTGGGGGAACTGTGATTCTCAGTGCTGTTAGCAGCATCTAAGATGGTATAACCACTATGGAAAATAGTTTAGCCGTTTCTCCTAAAGTTAAAAATATACTTAGCATGTGATTCAGACATCCCATTCCTAGACGTCTGGGTGGCTCAGTTGGCTAAGTGGCAGACTCTTGGTTTCAGCTCAAGTCATGATCTCAGGGTCATGGGATTGAGCACCTGTGGTCATCTCAAGATCCTCTCCCCCATCCCCTGCCCCCACCTCTCTCCCTGCTCCTGTTCACTCTCTCTCAAATAAATAAATAGGTGAAATCTTTTTTTATAAAAAAGGATATTTACCCAAGAGGAATGAAAGCATATATATGCACAAAGGCTTATACACAATGTCAAAACATTTCTCTAGTAGCCTATATTTGGAAACAACTCCAAGGCCTGTGGACAGTTGAATGGGAAAACAAACTGTGATACATCCATATAATGGACTGCTACTTGACAAAAAGAAAGGACTAACATGTACCAGCTGGATGAATTTCAAAATAATTATGCTGAGTGGAGAGTCCCTACAAAAAGAGTACGTTCTGTATGATCCCATTTCTATAAAATTCTAGAGAGTGCCAGCCAATCTATCAAGACAGAAAGCAGAGCAGCAGGTTGCCAAGAGATGGGGTGATGCCGGTGGGGAAGGGTGGGGTGGAACAAAGGGAAGGGCAGCAGAGAGGTTACAAAGGGGCACAAGAAAACTTTGGGGCATGATGGGTATGTTTATCTCCTGATTTTAATGATAGGCTACAAGGGCATATACATATGACAGAATTGAAATCATATACTTTTAAAATGTGCAGTTTAATATCTGTTAAATTTACCTCAGTAAAACTATTTAGAAATAAAAAAGTAAAGTATAATAAATTTTAAAAGGTAAAGTATGAGACATAAAAAACAAGGTCAAGGGAAAAACTGATTATTTTTCCTTGTTCAAAAAAATAAAATGAGTTTGGTGAGCAAAGGTAAATACTTGCCCCTCACAAATATAAGTGTAACTCCATCGTGACCGCCTACTTCTTTTATTTCCACTCTTACATCCTTATATGATAAAAAGATAGCCCATTAGGCACGGAAGAAAAAGGGTAGCTAGCAAGTGTGGCCTGGGTTTGCCTTCCTCCTCCTAATCTCTTTGGATATATGGTGCCCCAGGCTGCAGGAAAAGACAAAGCTCATTGCTTTTCTCCAAATCTCCTTGACAGAAGTGAATTCAGTTGGTTTGGGAGGATGTCTAGTACAGATAATTCATCAGGACCATTGTCAAGATTGTCAGCAATATGGAAAAGCTGTTTTCCCAACCTCCAGCAAAGCACAGTTCCATCCAAGTGAGAGTCGAAAAACATCTCAGTTTTTGTACGAAAATCCCATAGACCTGACAGATTCAGTGTCATCCGAATACTCCACATGCAATTTCACTTCTTTGCTCATGTCTATTTAAGTGATTTTTGAAAGCTGTAATTATATAAACAGAGAGCCTCCCACACTTTGACAAGAGGAAAAATACATATTAACTCCAGACAAAATGTGGGTGGTGGTATCTTTTTTTTTTCCTTAGCACGCTTTATACTGTCAGAAACTATGAGATGCTACTGCAAACAGCAATAAGTCACTAAAAGTCTTTCATATTAGAAACCACTATGCAGTTTCCTAGGATATTATTTTTGCTTTTTTATTTCTCCTGGGTAATGTGAGAGGTGAAACAGCCGAGCTCTTAAATCCAATTCTTCCTTCCCTGGAAGATGATATCAATCCACCCCCTTTCCCAAATATATCTGGTTGTAAGATTTGGCCAATTAGAAAAATGCTTGCTATGTTCTGTTATGAGATGTACTGATACAAGTTGCTTCTGACACCACAATTTCTTTTCATTCAAATTACACAGTATGGCTGGTATGACTGGGAAATGGAAAAGAAAAACAAGACGTAGACTTTGGTTTACAAACTAGGCACATTTAATGGAACATTTCACATTAACGTTAATGTGAGAAACAAGACCACAAACCAAAGTCGGGTGTAGGAATTAGCGTTGTTAGAACTGCTTTCCTGGGATTAATTTTATCTTTTAAGTAGTTCATTCCTTTAGTCTTTTTATATAACATCAGTGTTTGGTGAATGTTTGTCATGTAAAAACTGGCATAAAGAAATAAGATCACCCTGGAAAAAATAAGACATATTCTACATATAAATAGAACAGGTATTAAAACTCCATTAGCATGGCTTTAGAATCCTACTTTCATTCATTATGCTGTTCTAGATCTCAACATTGTGATTGATACTTATCAAAAGCTTACTATGGGCCCAGGCATTATTCTAAGACTTTATATTTATTATTTCAGTTAAGGCTTATAACAGCCCTATGATGTACACATTCTTATTTTCCTTATTTTTCAGAGGATGAGATTGAGGCTCAGAAAGATTAAGTAACTTGCCCAAGATTCATGACAACTGGTAGAGTAAGGGTTTGAGCAATGTCATTCTGAATCTGGACCTGTGTTCCTCATCACACATCCAGGAACATGAATTAGGTTCACACTCTGGGCAGATCACCACGTCCAGTCCTGGAGTTCTACAGATAAAGCCCCTACCAGAAAGCAACTCAGCATCTAGTTACAGGGTTAGGCAAGTAAGCCATGATGTGACCTATTGCTTCTCTTTCTTTCTCCCCCTTTCTGTTCCATCCTCATGCTTTCTTCTGATAGGATTTCATCCTATGAACAGAAAAGTAATGAAATACATAATAACTGACCCACCTCCCACTTCAAAATGGGAAGACTAGTAGGGGAAGGAAGTGGGAGAGTATAAAATTTTATGTTCCTGTTTAAAGAGCTTGAGTTTAAAAATGTTGAGGCATACCAGACCTCGGCAGTTGCAAATTTGCCTAATCTTTTGTCAAATCTGCATCCACATGTCTACAGTTTTCATGGATGACAGGAAATCCCCATCCTCCATGGGATATGATTTAGCTGGAGGAAAGGTGCAAATACTTTCAAGCAGGGAAAATGTTGTCTGGGAAACCTAGAGAGACACATAAACAAAACGAGAGAGAGAGAGAGAGAGAGAGAGAGAGATTGATTCAGCTGCAGTAGATCATTCCTGAGAGGAAGAAGTAGAATATCTAGTCAGCAGGACTATAGAGCAGCAAGAAATAAACCTTCATGCTACTGAAATTTTGGAGATTTTTATTTAAACAACTAACAGTATTCATCCCACTTAAAACAGAATATAGGGTCCTGCTCTAACAGCAAATATGAAATGGACAGCACAGGCTGATAGGTCAGGTAATAAGAGCCAAGATAAGCAGGCTGGGGAGATGGAAACTCCCGTGACACTATGGGAAATATTTAATAAGCATGTGACAATTTGGAAGACAGAATATATGCCTTCTGAGACTATAGCTTTTAATGAAATTTCCGGAAGATGTCAGAATATAGTGTGCTATACTCTATGTTACTCTTAGCAAGATATTATAAGAAAGAGATGAATTCAGGCAAGAATAGTTTATTTTAAGGTACAACTTAAAAAAATAAAGAGTCAAGAACTTTACTTAGTTGAAAACAATGTTTATTTCTGGACGTCAGAATAGTAAGTTAGATAAGATCGAACAAAGCTTTGGACATTAAAGGCCCAGTAAGACTTCTTAACTGAACAGAGTGTCTCAGTCTTACAGCAAAGATTAACCATACAGTCTCCCCACCCAAGTCATTAAGTTAAGGTAGAAAAGCATAGGAATGAAGAAACAAAGAAAAAAAGCAATAAATAAAGAAGGAAACATTGGGCATAATTATTGGCACACAGAACAGAATGAAACAAAACAAACCAAAAATTTAACTTAATAGGTGGGGGACTAGTATGCCCCCCACAAAAACAGAACCCAAACAACAACTGTCTAACACCCTCTTCACAGGTGACCGAAGAGAACCTGGAAGAAGTTCCCTGAGGGAAACAAGAAAAATAAACCAAGAATAATAAACAAGGAGATGAAATCTTCCAGAAGATATAATTAGAGACTGGGAAGGAATTCCCCTACTGATAAGGCTAAGGTACTTCACAGCCCAGCTGGACTTTATTATCGAACTAACAAAGACAGCCAAAACGCTATGAATTTCTCATTGTTGACTTTTCCACTTGGGAACTTGCCTTGCAGTCACCCTTTCTCCATCCCACCATTGTATGCTGGATGGGAGACAGGGTGGTGGAAGCAGCAGAAATAACTTGTCTTCAGATCACAAGCCAGCAGAACATGAATAACCATTTCTGCACCGGGGTAAGAGAGAGAGAGAGAGAGCGCTGTATCTCCACTAGAGGTTTTAGATTTCAGACTGGGTTTGTTCATTGCATGGCATTTTGGGTTATCTCCTTAGGGAAGAGAGAAGAGTTTTCTAAGTATCCAGAACTGGCAAAGACTGCTCAGCTCTTCACCAAATGCACTTACTCTTCCTCCTCTGCCCACAGCTAGATGAGAAACCCCATTCTCCCTTGCAGCGGACATGATCATGTGGCTAGTTATCATCAGTGGAATTTAAGTGAAAGAACACTTGTCGCTTTGGAGATAAGGTCAAAAGAAGTGAATATGTCTTCCTTACCCTCTTTTTTCCCATCCACAATCTAGATGCAGATGAGCAGGAGGCCCTGGAGAAGGGCAGATTACAAGATGAAGGGATTCTCTGTTTCAGAAAGATCACGGGGAAGGCCAGCTACCAGCTAGGAACATCCCATATGGGAGCACTATTTATGTCCATATCTATGGGCAAGAAAGAAACTTTTATTAAGCCATTGATATTTATTCAGATTTGTTTGTTACAGCAGGAAATATTATCCTAAGTAATACAATACACAAAGGCTTTCGTATTCTAACTTGATCTACAAAGCTTTATCCCTTCTTTGAACTTTATATAGCACTTAATATGTGCTAGGCACTGTTATAAGGATTCTACAAAAGTATTTTAAAGATGTTATCATATATTATACACACACACACACATATAGTCCATCAAGTCCCATACCAAATAAAAGCTCTACTTCAAAGTTTAACACTTAATAATTCTTTAACTATCTAAGTTAAATAAAAGAATAAAAGTCTATTTGACTAGACACAAATGGATCATTAGGGGACTTTAACAAGATCTGCTTGAAGAGTACCCCCCCTCCTCCAGCTCTGTCGTAATGTTATCATATTCATCTCTTTAGTGGTCATTTAATTTTGGCACACTGTCCAGCAACAGGACGTGGGTCTAATTTAGCTAAAAAGTTACACAATAGACATCTTTGGTCTCTATTTCTCCTATGTTATAAAAAGTATCCTTTTGGTGCTGAGAATCATCACTAAACAAACATTTGCTGTGCACTCACTGTTGCTCAGCTTCTTGCTTCAGATAGATGATTGCGACACAATTCCTGTTCTTGAGGACCATAGAGTTTAGGGGGCACACAGGCATGTTGAAAACTATTACAACAAAACCTGACAAAGGTTGTCATAACAGCGTGTATACAGTGGGCTATGAGCACCGGCGTCAGAGCCATAGTTCTGCAAAGAAGCAACCTATGGAAAAAAAAAAAAAAAAGATTTTGAGGCAGAGTTATGAAGACACACGCAAAAACACACACCTTGTTGTGAAAGAAATGAAAGAAAATTCTTTTTTTTCCAACTCTGAACCACTTTTTTTTTTTTGAAGATTTAACTTATTTGTTTGACAGACAGATCACAAGTAGGCAGAGAGACAGGTGGGGGAAGAATGGAGCAGGCTCCCTGGGATGTGGGAATGGATTCCAGGACCCTGAGATCATGACCTGAGCTGAAGGCAGAGGCTTAAACCCACTGAGCCACCCAGGAGCCTGGAAAGAAAATTCCTGTGGCCTTTTCAGCCAATTATTCACAATTACTCACCATAGTAATATTCCAATTTGGTCCCTAAAAGGGTCCAATCATCTTAAAGCTATATATCAAGAGCTGTGTCTAAGTACTACAGTGTTTACTGTTAATTGGAAATCCTTGTATGATTTCTTCCATTCACTAATATTTTCATATTGAATACCAACTTGATTACCACTATTACTAGTACACCTGCCTTCAAAGATTCTCCCTACCCAGCCCTTTAAAAAAAAAAAAAATTAGTTCTACAATTCTCCCAGTTGAAGTCTTGGATTCATGTCTGCTCTGTCTTTCTTTATCACCCTTACATTTAAATAGAGCTTTGTCTCTCATTAAGGCTGTTTATACTTAATGCCTAGCTCCAGAGATTGTCTCCATGGCAGCCTCTCTGCCTTTCCATTCATTCGATTCATTCTGATACTCTCTGCCAGATGAACATTCCAATAGCCCTGTTTCAACTGTGTCACACTCTTCCAAATCTCTCCATGACCCCACAATATTGAGTCCTGACTTTGTTACTTACTAACCAGCTAATTAACCTTGTTGAGATTTGATTGCCTAACCTGTAAAATGGGGATAATAATCACATCTATGCATACATTTTTCATGAAGTTCAAATGCTTTCAATTAGCAATAATCGCGCCTCGGATAAACCTCATTGGCTATGATACTGCCACTGCGCAAAGCTGTTCAAATGCTTTCAAACATGTGGAATATTTAGCAGTTTCCAGCACGTAGTGAGCATTCATTAGATTTTACTTGTTGCTATTACTTTCAGTAACAAAATATGTGAGACAGTCTGAAATTTGACCCAAATTTAACTTTCCACTTTTAACTCACATAAAACACCTGTTCACAACAGAGAGAAGTTTCTCACAGTTTTATGAACACGTCTTGCAAATCCCTTCCTTTGAGGCTATGATATGATCATGCTCTGCCCCAAATATCTCTTGCTTTCCATTTATTCAAATTTGTTTCATTCTTTATGGACAATTTTGGATCTCATCCCACAAACCTCTTGTCATAGCTGATGGTAACTCCCTCCCCACTCTGATCAGATACAGTGATATTCATTTAGAGATTACCATGTATCATGGAGTATGAAATAATGGGAATCTAGATCAGAGTGGAAAAGAAGACCTTCTTATCCCCACTGAGTCATGGTTTGTCCAGCATACTGCCCCAAAGCTGGAATTGAGCCATAAATATTTGGGGATTGACTGTTCACAATGTTAATAAGGATACTCCTATAAAGCTTTGATTTAGAAGCGATAAGTCAAATGAGAAAATAGTGAAGTTCCCATATTAGAATTCTCTCTTGATTTTCATAAGGGGGAAAATAGCATCTAGAAAGAAATACTGTTATGATTATCATATTTCCAAATGATACTACATGGGGAAAACTAAATGTTCTAAAATGAATAAATGAATATTTCCTTGTCTTCTAAGAATTGGCTTTTTTTTTTTTTTGTATTTTGTAACTGGAACTGATTTTCATTCTTATGCACTAAATCAAAATTGATGCACACTAATCTAGTCAACTAAACATGTCAAAACCATACAAATTGATATACAATTCACATAGACTTCATGTGGGTGAGCCCTCACCCTATCCCAGGGAAGCTGTACAATAGAGCAGCCTCTGTCCATCCAGGTGGGTTGAAAAGAAACCTATGCATGCATTTTGTTTTATTTTTTAGAGTGTAATAATGCTCCAACAGAGATGGCAAAAGCAGTTTAGCCAGTGTGAGGATTAATGAACACAAGCTTTGGAGTTACGCATGTCACTGCATCTCTTCACAAGATAGGTGGCCATGGACAAGATATGTAACATGCCTGAGCCCCTTTTTCCTTCCAGTAAAATGAACAAAGCACAACTACTTCATGAGGTTTTCAGAAGGATTATGTGAAATGAAGTTTAGCAAAGTTCTCAGCTCATTGTTGGAATTCAGTGTTTACTTGTTCATACTTGCATTTCAGAACTATGAATGCATCAGGGAAAGAGGTTGTCCTTCAATGGCCCAAATGCTGGAGAGTAATACCTCAGCCTGACCTCTCACACCCCCATTCTGGAAATTCATGCTGGATATTTTCATTGAGTGCAGTGGCTTTTGAACATTTTCTTCAGCAGCAGTAGCAGAACCTTTTGGTTTCCAGTTAAAATCTTAAAGAGAGCCCAATTAGGGGGGAAAATGGCAGCCATTCTGGGTAACACTATGAAATAGAAGATCTGGTCCCTTCTAGTCTAGTATTGCCTGAACTTGGGAAAGTTATTTGACCTTTTTGAGTCACTTTTCTTATCTGCAGATTTTGGAAAATAAAAACGTGCTGCCCTGCGTAGCTTATGAGACTGTTGTGACACTCAGATGGGTGCATGTGTATGAACGCACTTCAAAAGAGTAATGCGATACACAAATACACACTAGCTTTCTTATCACAACACAAGCTTCTGCGTTTTGGCTCAACTATTTGATTTTTTCCCAACAGATTTACCTCCCTAATTACAGGCAGTTCCTTGCTAGCAAACAGGTGTATTCCAAAATTTAATTTGCTAATCAGTTGTTAGGAACTCAGCACACATTTTCCCTTAGAAATGATGTTATAAATGGAATCACTTATTTCTAAAGAAATTTCAGCCCAACTCTTTAGCCCAAAATGTAGCTGAAATATTATACATTTGCTATAAAATCCATTGGAAATATTATTGTAACAGCAGTAATTAAAATAATAAAATAATAAAAATGAGTTTAATTTATCTTTAATATTATCATTTAAGACCAGCTCTAATTAAAAAAAATAGTAGGTGTTTAAGCCAATGGAGATTCTTTTTTTTTTTTTAAGATTTTATTTATTTGTTTGAGAGAGAGAAAATGAGAGAGAGCATGAGCGAGGAGAAGGTCAGAGGGAGAAGCAGACTCCCCGTGGAGCTGGAAACCTGATGCGGGACTCGATCCCAGGACTCCGGGATCATGACTTGAGCCGAAGGCAGTCGTCCAACCAACTGAGCCACCCAGGCGTCCCAATGGAGATTCTTAAAGAGAGATTTCTGTGTCCCGGAGTGTTTTAGAATTGGTATTACCCACTTTGGTGATTGAGAAATTCAAAACTTAGATATTTTCATTTCTTTTTTGTATCTTTTATATCTAGCAATTACTACAGGGGTAATTGGCAGGGGCAGGGATATATATAACAGAGAACAAAAACAGATAAGAACAAACATGTTGAAAGGGAAAGGATATAGGCAGAGAAATAATGATAGAGCCAGAAATTTAGGGTGAAGAAGAAAATAAAAAGGCTAAATGATGTGAGTTCAGTAGGGAAGGAAAAGGGTGGAAAAGGTAGGAAAGAAAATGAACCCAGTTAAAAGCTAAGGGAAAAAACATTTAAGAGTCACGTTTGTGCATCCTACAAAAAGGTTTGGAGTCCTTGCATCAGGCAGTTGGATGAAGGAATATGGAGCCTAAGGAAACAGGAACAGATGTGGAGCTGACCTTTGGTATGAATTAAACATTTGTTACTAAGTGCTAGTGAATCTGGAAGTCAGTAACTTAAATAATATTAAAATTATTTCTGGTGGGGAATTAGTATCCAATAAATAATTAGGAGAAATTAGCCAAAGGTAAAAATATTTAACTGGACAATCTACATGGTGAATTGATATACAGTCATTTGAGAGATGTCTTTAATTTATAGAGACTTTATAATTCTTTATAATTCCTATTAAGGTAATCAGAAATTGTTTTCTACTCAAACATTAAATATTTATCATAACACCTGATGCTTGTGAAGACCCCTAGGGCAGTGAATAAAAAGCTAGTTGTTAAAGTAAGGGCAAACTCTCTCTCTGACAGACCTGCCAGCATCTCCAAAGGTCACCAATGACTTACCCATTGCCTCTTGCAATTAGCTTATAATCCATAGCAACGTGTTCTGATCCACACTTTCTGATGGTTTCCATTTTGGGGTTCTCATGACAGTTCCTTCCAGAGTCTTCGTCCGTGTCTCTGGCTATTTATCTCTTCCATCATCTTTTAGGGCTCATGCTCCTTGCCCTTCCTCCTTCCAGTACAGGTTAGTATTCCTCAGGTTCTCATTTGGTTTCCTTATTATTTTATAAATGCTCTGTCAGCAATCTCACCTACACCCATGGTTTCAACCATCATATACAGGCTGCATTCTACACAGTGGTAACACGCAAATTTCTACCTACAGTCCAGACTTTGGCTTGAGCTTCCCAACTTCTGCATTTAACTGAAAGATGGCCAGAACCATTAGAAATTCACTTTTTCCTCTCATTTGAAATGCCATGGTTTTGACCACTTAGAACATTGAAATGCATTAAAAAAGAAAAGCCAATTTTAGTTTTCATATATTTTGCTGGTTCTGTCAGAAATTAATTTATCTTAAAGTTATCCTTTATATTTACCCCTCATCTTTAGTATATAAATTGATATGATAGAGAATTCATGAACATTTTAGAATTTTCCTGATGAAGGAAGCTTTGGATTGAATTTTAAAAGTTAAAATATTCAAAACTCCAGAACAAGTTTTGCTATATTTTCCCATTAGTGAAATTTACCTAGAGATATTTAAGTGGGGGATTAATTAGGACCCCACACATTTTATCTTTAAGCACAAAATCTCCAGATCTGCCTAAGCTGGGGTTTTCAGTACTCATAGTTTCTATGCTGGAACAGCGCCTTCTCCATTCTGTCATATTATTGTTTCTTTACTCTGCCTTTCCTCTTTTCTTTTCTTCTCTTTTCTTTTCTTTCCGGTAATGTTGAACTTGGAGCAAACAGATTTATACATTGAACTATTTCCACAAAATGTTCTTCCAATAATCATTTTTTTATTTACCAGGAAAAAATAGCAGTTATGCCCCCAGAAATGAAATGTTAGACATGCTAAAATCAAACAAACAACGAAAAAACCAAGATCTATTCTGAGAAGTAAAGTAGTAATATTACTGGGAAGACACTAACAAAAGGGAAAATATCAGTTAAGTCAAATTTCAAGTTGTGTTTTTTTTTTTTTTTTCATTTTCTATGATACTCTGAGTATCTTCTATTACCTACTGAGTCATTCTGCTAAAGAAAAACAGCCAGGTCATACTTTCATATGTAAGCATTTTAAAGCTAATAATCCAGAGAGACCTGGGTGGCTCATCACTTAAGCATCTGCCTTCAGCTCAGGTCATGATCCTGGGGTCCTGGGATCAAACCCCACATCAAGGGGCACCTGGGTGGCTCAGTGGGTTAAGCCGCTGCCTTCGGCTCAGGTCATGATCTCAGGGTCTTGGGATCCAGTCCCGCATCGGGCTCTCTGCTCAGCAGGGAGCCTGCTTCCCTTCCTCTCTCTCTGCCTGCCTCTCCATCTACTTGTGATTTCTCTCTGTCAAATAAATAAAATCTTTAAAAAAAAAAACAAACCCACATCAAGCTCAGCTGGGAGTCTGCTTCTCCTTCTGCCTGCTGCTCCCACTCCCCCTGCTTGCGCTCTCTCTCTCTCTCTGACAAATAAATAATATCTTTTTAATAAAATACTAGCAATTTAAATGTCAAGATAATTCAAATTCAAAACACACAAGACAAATTCTCCTTTATTACTTCCAGTGGTTGTAACCTGGGCTCACCAGGTATAGGCCCTAGTGAAAGGTTGTGAAGAAGCAACCTACAGATGCTGACAGACTGCAAACAGTAATAAAGTGGATTTTTAAAAATATTTATATATAGATTTATTTATTTATCAGAGAGAGAGAGAGTGAGAGAGTACAAGCAGAGGCAGCAGCAGGGAGACGAAGAAACCGGCAGGACTCCATCTCAGGACCCTGGGATTATGACTTGAACCGAAGACAGGTGCTTAAAAAACTGAGCCACCCAGGCCACCCAGGAAAGCAGATTTTTATTTATTTATTTATTTTCAATTTTTTATTTTTTATAAACATATATTTTTATCCCCAGGGGTACAGGTCTATGAATCGCCA